>NW_026909143.1:0-175000 GCF_033115175.1 Lepus europaeus
CCAGTCATATCCGGACCAAGTGGTGTAGAATTTGTATGCAATGGGCTGAGAAAATCACAATAAAAATGCTTTTGGAGAAAAGAAAATCATTTAGTTAGGCAAGAGCATAAAATATCATCTATACAAACAGAAATATCATGATTGTTTGCCGCAGTTCCTCTAGCTTTCTCCCTAGAAAATACGAATGTGTAGAGCTGGTGTCTCTTTGTGGAACCAATTTGTGTTTCAAAGCACAAAATTAATTGTTCCCTGAATTAAACTTTCAAAAAAATAAAGTCTGTGGATAATATCAGGAAATTACAAACACAGAGGCTGTAGCAATATCTGGGATTGAGTTAGCCAAAACAAAACCGGATATTTCTGCTTTCATCCAGTCATATCCGGACAAACTGGTGTGGAATTCATATGCAATGGACGGAGAATCTCACAGTAAAAATGGTTTTGGAGAAAAGCAACGTCTTTTCTTTAGGCAAGTGCATAAAATGTCATCTATAGAAACAGAAATATCATGATTGTTTGCCGCAGTTCCTCTAGCTTTCTCCCTAGAAAATACGAATGTGTAGAGCTGGTGTCTCCATGTGGAACCAATTAGTGTTTCCAAGCACAAAATTAAATGTTCCCTGATAAAAAACATACAAAACAATAAAGTCCATGCATGATATCAGGAATACACAAACACAGAGGCTGTAGCAATATCTGGGATTGAGTTAGCCAAAATAAAACCGGATATTTCTGCTTTCATCCAGTCATATCCGGACAAAGTGGTGTGGAATTCGTATGCAGTGGACCGAGAATCTCACAGTAAAAATGGTTTTGGAGAAAAGCAACGTCTTTTCTTTAGGCAAGTGCATAAAATGTCATCTATACATACAGAAATATCATGTTTGTTTCCCGCAGATCCTCTAGCTTTCTCCTTAGAAAATCCGAATGTGTAGAGCTTGTGTCTCCATGTGGAACCAATTAGTGTTTCCAAGCACAAAATTAAATGTTCCCTGAAAAAAAAAAAACATTCAAAAAAATAAAGTCCGTGGATAATATCAGGAATAAACAAACACAGAGTCTGTAGCAATATTTCGTAATGAGTTAGCGAAAACACAACCAGATATTTCTGGTTTCATCAAGTCATATCCGGACCAAGTGGTGTAGAATTTGTATGCAATGGGCTGAGAAAATCACAGTAAAAATGCTTTTGGAGAAAATTAAGTCATTTCGTTAGGCAAGAGCATAAAATATCATCTATACAAACAGAAATATCCTCTTTGTTTGCCGCAGTTCCTCTAGCTTTCTCCCTAGAAAATACGAATGTGTAGAGATGGTGTCTCCATGTGGAACCAATTTGTGTTTCAAAGCACAAAATTAAATGTTCCCTGAATAAAACTTTCAAAAAAATAAAGTCTGTGGATAATATCAGGAATACACAAACACAGAGACTGTAGCAATATCTGGGTTTGAGTTAGCCAAAACAAAACAGGATATTTCCGGTTTCATCCAATCATATCCGGACAAACTGGTATGGAATTTGTATGCAATGGACCGAGAAAATCACAGTAAAAATGCTTTTGGAGAAGAGCAAAGTCTTTATGTTAGGCAAGTACATAAAATGTCATCTAGACAAACAGAAATATCCTGTTTGTTTGCCGCAGTTCCTCTAGCTTTCTCCCTAGAAAATACGAATGTGTAGAGCTGGTGTCTCCATGAGGAACCAATTAGTGTATCCAAGCTCAAAATTAAATGTTCCCCGATAAAAAAACATTCAAGAAAATAAAGTCCGTTGATAATATCAGGAAAGCACAAACACAGAGTCTGTAGCAATACTTGTGATTAAGTTTGGCAAAACACAACCGGATATTTCTTGTTTCATCCAGTCATATCCGGACAAACTGGTGTGGAATTCGGATGCAACAGACCGAGAAAAGCACAGTAAAAATGGTTTAGGAGAATAGCAAAGTCTTTTCATTAGGCAAGTGAATAAAATCTCATATATAAAAACAGAAATATCCTGTTTGTTTGTGGCAGTTCCTCTAGCTTTCTTCCTAGAAAATACGAATGTGTAGAGCTGGTGTCTCCATTTGGAATCAATTAGTGTTTCCAAGCACAAAATTAAATGTTCCCTGATAAAAAAACATTCAAAACAATAAAGTCCATCGATAATATCCAGAAAACACAAACACAGAGTCTTTCACAATATTTGGGATTGAGTTAGCCAAAACACAACTGGATATTTCTGGTTTCATCCAGTCATATCCGGACAAAGTGGTTTGGAATTCGTATGCAATGGACGGAGAAAATCACAGTACAAATGGTTTTCAGAAAAGCAAAGTCTTTACGTGAGGCAAGTGCATAAAATGACATCTATTCAAACAGAAATATCATGTTTGTTTGCCACAGTTCCTCTAGCTTTCTCCCTAGAAAACACGAATATGTAGCGCTGGTGTCTCCATGTGGAACCAATTACTCTATCCAAGCTCAAAATTAAATATTCCCCTTGAAAAAACATCAAAACAATAAAGCCCATTGAATATCCAGAAAAAAGAAACACAGAGGCTGTAGCCATATCTGGGATTGAGTTATCCTAAACAAAACCGGATATTTCTGGTTTCATCCAGTCAGTACGGACAAAATGCTGTGGAATTTGTATGCAATGGACCGAGAAAATCACAGTAAAAATAGTTTCGGAGAAAAGCAAAGTCTTTTCATTAGGCAATTGCAAAAAAGTCATGTATACAAACAGAAGTATCATGTTTGTTTGTCTCAGTTCCTTTAGCTTTCTCCCTAGAAAATACGAATGTGTAGAGCTGGTGTCTCTATGTGGAACCAATTACTGTATCCAAGCTCAAAATTAATTATTCCCCTAGAAAACACTTCAAAACAATAAAGTCCTTTCATAATATCCAGAATACACAAACACAGAGTCTTTCACAATATTTCGGATTGAGTTAGCCAGAACACAACCGGATATTTCCGGATTCATCCGGTTATATCCGGAAAAACTGGTGTGGAATTCCTATGCAATGGACGGAGAAAATCACAGTACAAATGGTTTTGGAGAAAAGCACGTCTTTTCGTTAGGCAAGTGCATAAAATGTCATCTAGACAAACAGAAATATCATGTTAGTTTGCCGCAATTCCTATAGGTTTCTCCATAGAAATTACGAATGTAATAACTGACGCCATGAACAAGAGTGTCAAATTGTTAAGTTCCTCTAGCTTTCTCCCTAGAAAATAGGAATGTGTAGAGCTGGTGTTCCCATTATGAAAGAATTAGTGTTTCAACCATACAAAATTAAATGTTTCCTGATAAAAACATTCAAAACAATAAGTTCATCTATAATATGCAGAAAACAAAATCACAAGGCTGTAGCAATATTTTGGATTGAGATAGCCAAAAGACAACCGGATATTTCTGGTTTCCTGCAGTCATATCCGGACAAAGTGGTGTGCAATTGATATGCAATGGACCGAGAAAATCACAGTAAAATGGTTTTGGAGAAAAGCAAAGTCCTTTCGTAAGGCAAGCGCATAAAATGCCATCTATACAAACAGAAATATCATGATTGTATGCCACAGTTCCTCTAGCTTTCTCCTTAGAAAATATGAACGTGTAGAGCTGGTGTCTCCATGCGGAACCAATTAGTGTTTCCAAGCACAAAAATTAAATGTTACCTGAAAAAATATTGAAAAATATAAATTCCATGAATTATATCAAGAATACATGAACACAGAGGCTATAGCAATATTTCAGATTCAGTTAGCCAAAACAGAACCATATATTTCTGGTTTCATCCAGTCATACCCGGACAAACTCATGGGGAATTCGTATGCAATGGACCGAGAAAATCACAGTAAATATGGTTTTTGAGAAAAGCAAAGTCTTTTCGTTAGGCAAGTGCATAAAATGTCATCTATACAAACAGAAATATCTTATTTGTTTGCCGCAGTTCCTCTAGGTTTCTCCCTAGAGAATATGAATATGTAGAGCTGGTGTCTCCATGTGGAAACTATTAGTGTTTTGCAGCACCAAATTAAATGTTCCCTGATAAAAAACATTCAAAACAATAAAGTCTGTGGATAATATCAGGAATACTCAAACACAGATGCGGTAACAATATCTGGGATTGAGTTAGCCAAAACAAAACCAGATATTTCCTGTTTCATACAGTCATATCTGGACAAAATGGTGTGGAATTCCAATGCAATGGACCGAGAAAATC
Organism: Lepus europaeus; assembly: GCF_033115175.1. Lineage (NCBI taxonomy): Eukaryota > Metazoa > Chordata > Mammalia > Lagomorpha > Leporidae > Lepus > Lepus europaeus. The sequence goes on from NW_026909143.1 coordinate 4,212, forward strand.
ACAGTAAAAATGGTTTTGGAGAAAAGCAAAGTCTTGTCGTTAGGCAAGTGCATAAAATGTCATCTATACAAACAGAAATATCATGTTTGTTTGCCACAGTTCCTCTAGCTTTCTCCCTAGAATATACGAATGTGTAGAGCTGGTGTTCCCATGATGAACCAATTAGTGTTTTTACGGTAGAAAATTAAATGTTCCCTGATAAAAACATTCAAAACAGTAAAGTCCATCGATAATATCCAGAAAACACAAACACAGAGGCTTTCACAATATTTCGGATTGAATTAGCCGAAAAACAACCGGATATTTCCTGTTTCATCCAGTCATATCCGGACAAACTGGTGTGGAATTCTTATGCAATGGACCAAGATAATAACAGTAAAAACGGTTTTGGAGAAAAGCAACACATTTTCGTTAGGCCACTGCATAAAATGTCATCTATACAAATAGAAATATCATGTTTGTTTGCCGCAGTTCCTCTAGCTTTCTCCCTAGAAAATAAGAATGTGTAGCGCTGGTGTCCCCATGTGGTACCAATTGGTGTTTCCAAGGACAAAACTAAATGTTCCCTGATAAAAACATTCAAAACAATAAAGTCCATTGAAAATATCCAGAAAAAACAAACACAGAAACTTTCACAGTATTTCCGATTGAGTTAGCCAAAACACAACTGGATATTTCTGGTTTCATCCAGTGATATCTGGACAAAGTGGTTTGGAATTCGTATGCAATGGACTGAGAAAATCACAGTAAAAATGGTTTTGAAGAAACGCAAAGTATTTTCGTTAGGCAAGTGCATAAAATGTCATCTATACAAACAGAAATATGTTTGTTTGCCGCAGTTCCTCTAGCTTTCTCCCTAGAAAACACGAATATGTAGCGCTGGTGTCTCCATGTGGATCCAATTACTCTAGCCAAGCTCAAAATTAAATATTCTGCTTGAAAAAACATCAAAACAATAAAGTCCATTGAATATCCAGAATAAAACAAACACAGAGGCTGTAGCCATATCTGGGATTGAGTTATCCAAAACAAAACTGGATATTTCGAGTTTCATCCAGTCAGTACGGACAAAAAGCTGTGGAATTCGTATGCAATGGACCGAGAAAATCACAGTAAAAATAGTTTTGGAGAAAAGCAAAGTCTTTTCATTAGGCAATTGCATAAAAAGTCATGTATACAAACAGAAATATCATGTTTGTTTGTCTCAGTTCCTTTAGCTTTCTCCCTAGAAAATACGAATGTGTAGAGCTGGTGTCTCCATGTGGAACCAATTACCGTATCCAAGCTCAAAATTAATTATTCCCCTAGAAAAAACATTCAAAACAATAATATCCTTTGATAATATCCAGGAAAAAAAAAACAAAGAGGCTGTAGCAATATTTGGGATTGAGTTATCCAAAAAAAAAAAAAAAAAAAAACCGGATATTTCCGGTTTCATCTAGTCATATCTGGACAAACTGCTGTGGAATTCTAAGCAATGGACCGAGAAAATCACAGTAAAAATGGTTTTGGAGAAAAGCAAAGTCTTTTCGTTAGGCAAGTGCATAAAATGTCATCTATACAAACAGAAATATCATGTTTGTTTGCGGAAGTTCCTCTAGCTTTCTCCCTAGAAATACGATATGTAGAGCTGGTGTCCCCATGCTGAACCAGTTAGTGTTTCTACGGTACAACATTAAATATTCCCTGATAAGAACATTCAAAACAATTAGTCCCTTGATAATATCCAGAAAACACAAACACAGAGGATTTCAATATTTGGGATTGATTTAGCGAAAACAAAACCGGATATTTCTGGTTTCATCCAGTCATATCTGGACAAAGTGGTGTGGAATTCGTATGCAATGGACTGAGAAAAGCACAGTAAAAATGGTTTCGGAGAATAGCAAAGTCTTTTTGTTAGGCAAGTGCATAAAATGTCATATATACAAAGAGAAATATCCTATTTGTTTGTGGTAGATCCTGCAGCTTTCTTCCTGGAAAATACGAATGTGTAGAGCTGGTGTCTCCATGTGGAATCAATTAGTGTTTCGAAGCACAAAATTAAATGTTCCCTGATAAAAAACATTCAAAACAATAAAGTCCATCGATAATATCCAGAAAACACAAACAGAGTCTTTCACAATATTTTGGATTGAGTTAGCCAAAACACAACCGGATATTTCCGTTTTCATCCGGTCATATCCGGACAAACTGGTGTGGAATTCATATGCAATGGACTGAGAAAATCACAGTAAAAATGGATTTGGAGAAAAGCAACGCATTTTCATTAGGCCACTACATAAAATGTCATCTATACAGACAGAAATATCATGTTTGTTTGCCGCAGTTCCTCTAGCTTTCTCCCTAGAAAATAGGAATGTGTAGAGCTGGTGTTCCCATTATGAAACAATTAGTGTTTCAACCATACAAAATTAAATGTTTCCTGATAAAAACATGCAAAACAATAAGTTCATCTACAATATGCAGAAATCAAAATCACAGGGGATGTAGCAATATTTTGGATTGAGTTAGCCAAAACAAAACCGGATATTTCTGCTTTCATCCAGTCATATCCGGAAAAACTGGTGCGGAATGCGTATGCAATGGACCGAGAAAATCACAGTAAAATGGTTTTGGAGAAAAGCAAAGTCATTTCGTAAGGCAAGTGCATAAAATGTCATCTATAGAAACAGAAATATCATGATTGTTTGCCGCAGTTCCTCTAGCTTTCTCCCTAGAAAATATGAATGTGTAGAGCTGGTGTCTCCATGCGGAACCAATTAGTGTTTCCAAGCACAAAAATTAAATGTTCCCTGAAAAAAAAACATTGAAAAATATAAATTCCATGAATAATATCAGGAATACACCAACACAGATGCTATAGCAATATTTCGGATTGAGTTAGCCAAAACAGAACCAGATATTTCTGGTTACATCCAGTCATACCCGGACAAACTGGTGGGGAATTCGTATGAAATGGAAAGAGAAAATCATAGTAAATATGGTTTTTGAGAAAAGCAAAGTCTTTTCGTTAGGCAAGTGCATAAAATGTCATCTATACAAACAGAAATATCATGTTTGTTTGCCGCAGTTCCTCTAGGTTTCTCCCTAGAGAATACAAATATGTAGAGCTGATGTCTCCATGTGGAAACTATTAGTGTTTTGCAGCACCAAATTAAATGTTCCCTGATAAAAAAACATTCAAAACAATAATGTCCGTGGATAATATCAGGAATACTCAAACACAGATGCGGTAACAATATCTGGGATTGAGTTAGCCAAAACAAACCGGATATTTCCTGTTTCATACAGTCATATCTGGACAAACTGGTGTGGAATTCGTATGCAATGAACCAAAAAAATCACAGTAAAAATGGTTTTGGAGAAAAGCAAAGTGTTTTCGTTAGGCAAGTGCATGAAATGTCATCTATACAAACAGAAATATCATGTTTGTTTGCCGCAGTTCTTCTAGCTTCCTCCCTAGAAAATACGAATGTGTAGAGCTGGTGTCCCCTTGATTAACCAATTAGTGTTTCTGCGGTACAAAATTAAATGTTCCCAGATAAAAACATTCAAAACAATAAAGTCCATCGATAATATAGAGAACCAAACACAGAGGTTTCACAGTATTTTGGATTGAGTTAGCAAGACACAACCAGATGTTTCTGGTTACATCCAGTCATATCGGGACAAAGTTGTTTTGGAATTCGTATGCAAATGACCGAGAAATTCACAGTACAAATGGTTTTGGAGAAAAGCAAAGTGTTTACATTAGGCAAGTGCATAAAATGTCATCGATACAAACCGAAATATCATGTTTGTTTGCCGCAGTTCCTCTAGCTTTCTCCCTAGAAAATACGAATGTGTAGAGCTGGTGTCCCCGTAATGAACGAATTAGTGTTTCAAGGGTACAAAATTAAATGTTCCCTGATAAAAACATCAAAACAGTAAAGTCCATATATAATATCCAGAAAACACAAACACAGAGGCTATAGCAATATTTCGAATTGAGTTAACCAAATCATAACCGGAGAATTCTGATAACTCCCAGTCATATCAGTACAAAGTGGTTTGGAATTCGTATGCAATGGACCGAGAAATTCACAGTAAAAATGGTTTTGGAAAAAAGCAAAGACTTTTCGTTAGGCAAGTGCATAAAATGTCATCGATACAAACCGAAATATCGTGTTTGTTTGCCGCAGTTCCTCTATCTTTCTCCCTAGAAAATACGAATGTGTAGAGCTGGTGGCCCCATGATGAACCAATTAGTGATTCAATGGTACAAAATGAAATGTTGCCTGATAATGATATTCAAAGTAATAAAGTCCATCGAAATGTTCAGAAAACACAAACACAGAGGCTTTAACAATATTTCGGTTTGAGTTAGGCAAAACAAAACCGGATATTTCTGGTTTCATCCAGTCATATCCGGCAAACTGATGTGGAATTTGTATGCATGGATCGAGAAAATCACAGTAAAACTGGTTTTGGAGAAAAGCAAAGTTTTTTCCTTAGGCAAGTGCATAAAATGAAATCGATACACACAGATATATCCTTTTCATTAGGGAGGTGCATAAAACGTCATCCATACAAACAGACATATTCTGTTTGTTTGCCACAGTTCCTCTAGATTTCTCCCTAGAAAATACGAATGTGGAGAGCTGGTGTCCCCACGATGAACCAATTAATGTTTCAACGGTACAAAATTAAATGATCTCTGATAAAATCAATCAAAACAATAAAGTCCCAGTATAATATCAGGAATCCACAAACACAGAGGCTGTAGCAATATCTGGGATTGAGTTAGCCAAAACAAGATCGGATATTTCCGGTTTCATCCAGTCATATCCAGACAAAGTGGTGTGGAATTCGTATGCAATGGACCGAGAAAATCACAGTACAAATGGTTTTGGAGAAAAACAAAGTCTTTTCATTAGGCAAGTGCATAAAATGTCATCTACAAACAGAAATATCATGTTTGTTTGCCGCAGTTCCTCTAGCTTTCTCCATAGAAAATATGAATGTGTGGAGCTGGTATCCCCATGATGAACCAAATAGTGTTTCTACGGTACAAAAATAAATTTTCCCTGATTAAAATATTTAAAATAATAAAGTCCATCGATAATATCCAGAAAACACAAACGCATAGGCTGTAGCAATATTTGGGATTGTGTTAGCAAAAACACAACCTGATATTTTTGTTTTCATCTAGTCATATCTGGACAATGTGGTTTGGAATTCACATGCAATGGACCGAGAAAATCACAGTACAAATGGTTTTGGAGAAAAGCAAAGTCTTTTCGTTAGGGAGGTGCATAAAACGTCATCCATACAAACAGAAATATCATGTTTGTTTGCCGCACTTCCTCTAGCTTTCTCCTTAGAAAATACGAATATGTTCAGTTGGTGTCTCCATGTGGAACCAATTACTGTATCCAAGCTCAAAATTAAATCTTCCTCGATAAAAAACATTCAAAACAATAAAGTCCATTGTAATATCCAGAAAACACAAACACAGAAGCTGTAGCAATATCTGGGATTGAGTTAGCCAAAACAAAACCAGAGATTTCTGGTTTCATCCAGTCATATCTGGACAAACTGGTGTGGAATTCATATGCAATGGACCAAGAAAATCACAGTAAAAATGGTTTTTGAGAAAAGCGAAGTCTTTACGTTAGGTAAGTGCATAAAATATCATCTATAAAAACAGAAATATCATGTTTGTTTGCCACAGTTCCTCTAGCTTTCTTCCTAGAAAATATGAATGGGTAGACCTGGTATTCCCATGATGAACCAATTAGTGTTTCAATGGTACAAAATTAAATGTTCCCTGATAAAAAGATTCAAAACAATGAGTCCATCGATAATATCCAGAAATCACAAACACAGAGGCTTTCACAATATTTCGGATTGAGTTAGAAAAAAAACAACCAGATATTTCTGTTTTCCTCCATTCATATCCGGACAAAGTGGTGTGGAATTCGTATACAATGGACCGAGAAATCACAGTAAAAATGGTTTTGGAGAAAAGCAAAGTCTTCTCGTTAGGCAAGTGTATAAAATGTCATCTATACAACCAGAAATATCATGTTTGTTTGCTGCAGTTCCTGAAGCTTTCTCCCTAGAAAATACGAATGTGTAGAGCTCGTGTCTCGATGTGGAAAAAATTACTGTATCCAAGCTCAAAATAAAATGTTCCCCGATAAAAAACATTCAAAAAAATAAAGTCCATGGATAATATCAGCAATACACAAACACAGAGGTTGTAGCAGTATCTTGGATTCAGTTAGCCAAAACAAAACTGGATATTTCCGGTTTCATCCAGTCATATCCGGACTAACTGGTGTGGAATTTCTATGCAATGGACCGAGAAAATCACAATAAAAATGGTTTTGGAGAAAAGCAAATTCTTTTCCTTAGGCAAGTGCATAAAATCTCATCTATACAAACAGAAATATCATGTTTGTTTCCCACAGTTCCTCTAGCTTTCCCCCTAGAAAATACGAATATGTAGAGCTGGTGTCTCCATGTGGAACCAATTACTGTATCCAAACTCAAAATAAAATGTTCCCTTATAATGCATTCAAAACAATAAAGTCCATTGATAGTATCCAGAAAAAACAAACACAGAGGATGTAGCAGTATCTGGGATTGTGTTAGCTAAAAGAAAACCGGGTATTTCCTGTTTCATCCGGTCATATCTGGACAAACTGGTGTGGAATTCTCATGCAATGGACCAAGAAAATCACGGAAAAATGGTTTTGGAGAAAAGCGAAGTCTTTTCGTTAGGCAAGTGCATCAAATGTCATCGATACAAACAGAAATATCATGTTTCTTTGCCGCAGTTCCTCTAGCTTTTTCCCTAGAAAATAAGAATGTGTAAAGCTGGTGTCCCCATGATGAACCAATTAGTGTTTCAACGGTACAAAATTAAATGTTCCCTGATAAAAACATTCAAAACAATAAAGCCCATCGATTATATCCAGAAAACACAAACACAGAGGCTTTCACAATATTTCAGATTGAGTTAGCCAAAAGACACCGGATATTCTGGTTTCATCCAGTCATATCCGGACAAAGTGGTTTGTTATTCATATGCAAGGGAATGAGAAAATCAGAGTAAAAATGGTTTTGGAGAAAAGCAAAGTCATTTTGTTAGGCAAGCGCATAAAATGTCATCTATACAAAAAGAAATATCATGTTTGTTTGTGGCAGTTCCTCTAGCTTTCTCCTTAAAAAATAGGAATGTGTAAAGCTGGTGTCTCCATGTGGAACCAATTAGTGTTTCCAAGCACAAAATTAAATGTTCCCCCCAAAAAAAAAAAAACATTCAAAACAATAAAGTCCGTTGATAATATCAGGAATACACAAACACAGAAGCTTAGCAATATCTGGGATTCAGTTAACCAAAACAAAACCAGATATTTCTGGTCATCCAGTCATATCCGGACAAAGTTGTGTGGAATTCATATGAAGTGTACCGATACAATCAGAGAAAAATGGTTATGGAGAAAAGCAAAGTCTTTTCGTTGGGGAAGTGCATAAAATGTCATCGATACAAACAGAAATATCATGTTTGTTTGCCGCAGTTCTTCTAGGTTTCTCCCTGGAAAATATGAATGTGTAGAGCTGGTGTCCACATGATGAAACAATCAGTGTTTCTATGGTACGAAATTAAATATTCGCTGATAAAAACATCAAAACAATAAAGTCCATCGATAATATCCAGAAAACACAAACACAGAGGCTGTAGCAATATTTGGGAATGAGTTAGCCAAAAAACAACCGGAGATTTCTGATTACTCCCAGTCATATCAGGACAAAGTGGTTTGGAATTTGTATGCAATGGACCGAGAAATTCACAGTAAAAATGGTTTTGGAAAAAAGCAAAGTCTTTTCGTTGGGGAAGTGCATAAAATGTCATCGATACAAACAGAAATATCATGTTTGTTTGCCACAGTTCTTCTAGGTTTCTCCCTGGAAAATACGAATGTATAGAGCTGGTGTTCCCATGATGAACCAATTAGTGTTTCTATGGTACGAAATGAAATGTTGCCTGATAATAATATTCAAAGTAATAAAGTCCATCGATGATAATCAGAAAACACAAACACAGAGGCTTTAACAATATTTCGGTTTGAGTTAGGCAAAACAAAACCGGATATTTCCGGTTTCATCCAGTCATATTAGGTAAACTGGTGTGGAAATTGTATGCAATGGATCGAGAAAATCACAGTAAAAATGGTTTTGGAGAAAAGCAAAGTCTTTTCGTTAGGGAGGTGCATAAAACGTCATCCATACAAACAGACATATTCTGTTTGTTGGCCGCAGTTCCTCTAGCTTTCTCCATAGAATATAAGAATGTGTAGAGCTGGTGTCTCCGTGTGGAACCAATTAGTGTTTCCAAGCAAAAAATTAAATGTTCCCTGATAAAAAACATTCAAAACAATAAAGTCTGTGGATAATATCAGCAATACACAAACACAGAGGCTGTAGGAATATCTGGGATTGAGTTAGCCAAAACAAAACCGGGAATTTCCAGTTCCATCCCGTGATATCCGGAAAAACTGGTGTGGAATTCGTATGCAATGGACCGAGAAAATCACAGTACAAATGGTATTGAGAATAGCAAAGTCTTTACGTGAGGCAAGTGCATAAAATATCATCTATACAAAGAGAAATATCATGTTTGTTTGCTGCAGTTCCTCTAGATTTCTCCCTAGAAAATATGAACGTGTAGAGCTGGTGTCTCCATGTGGAACAAATTACTGTATCCAAGCTCAAAATAAAATGTTCCCCGATAAAAACATTCAAAACAATAAAGTCCATTGATAATATTCAGAGAACACAAACACAGAGACTTTAGCAATATCTGGGTTTGAGTTAGCCAAAACAAAACCAGATATTTCCGGTTTCATCCAGTCATATCTGGACAAACTGGTGTGGAATTCGTATGCAATGGACCAAGAAAATCAGAGTAAAAATGGTTTTGGAGAAAAGCAAAGTCTTTTCGTTAGGCAAGTGCATAAAATGTCATCTATACAAACAGAAATCTCAAGTTTGTTTGCCGCAATTCCTCTAGCTTTCTCATTAGAAAATATGAATTCGTAGAGCTGGTGTCCCCATGTGGAACCAATTAGTGTTTCAATGGTAAAAAATTAAATGTTCCCTGATAAAAACATTCCAAAAAATGAGTTCATCGATAATATCCAGAAAACACAAACACAGAGGCTGTAGCAATATTTCGGATTGAGTTAGCCAAAACAGAATCGGATATTTCCTGTTTCATCCAGTCATATCCAGAAAAAGTGCTGTGGAATTCGCATGTAATGGACAGAGAAAATCACAGTACAAATGGATTTGGAGAAAACCAGTCTTTTCGTTAGGCAAGTGCATAAAATGTCATCTATACAAACAGAAATGTCCTGTTTGTTTGCCGCAGTTCCTCTAGCTTTCTCCCTAAAAAATACGAATGCGTAGAGCTGGTGTCTCCATGTGGAATCAATTAGTGTTTCCAAGCACAATATTAAATGTTCACTGAATAAAAATTCAGAGAAAGAAATTCCTTGAAAAATATCAGGAATACACACACACAGAGGCACTAGCAATATTTCGCATTGAGCTAGCTGAAATAAAATCGGATATTTCCGGTTTCATCCAGTCATATGCGGACAAAGTGGTGTGGAATTCGTATGCAATGGACCGAGAAAATCACAGTAAAAATGGTTTTGGAGAAAAGCAAAATCTTTTCGTTAGGCAAGTGCATAAAATGTCATCGATACAAACAGAAATATCATGTTTGTTTGCCGCAGTTCCTCTAGATTTGGCCATAGAATGTAAGAATGTGTAGAGCTGGTGTCTCCATGTGGAACCAATCAGAGTTTCCAAGCAAAAAATTAAATGTTCCCTGATAAAAAACATTCAGAATAATAAAGTCTGTGGATAATATCAGGAATACACAAACACAGAGGCTGTAGCAATATCTGGGATTGAGTTAGCAAAAGAAAACCGGATATTTCTGGTTTCATCCAGTAATATACTGAAAAACTGGTGTGGAATATGTATGCAGTGGACCGAGAAAATCACAGTAAAAATGGTTTTGGAGAAAAGCAAAGTTTTTTCATTGGGGAAGTGCATAAAATGTCATCTATACAAACAGAAATATCATGTTTGTTTGCCTCAGTTCCTCTAGCTTTATCCCTAGAAAATATGAATGTGTGCAGCTAGTGTCCCCATGAGGAAAGAATTAGTGTTTCAAAGGTAAAAAATTAAATGTTCCCTGAAAAAAAAACATTCAAAAAATAAAGTCCATTGATAATATTCAGAAAACACAAACACAGAGGCTTTAGCAATATCTGGGTTTGAGTTAGCCAAAACAAAAGCGGATATTTCCGGTTTCATCCAGTCATATCCGGACAAACTGGTGTGGAATTCGTATGCAATGGACTTAGAAAATCACAGTAAAAATGGTTTTGGAGAAAAGCAAAGTCTTTTCGTTAGGCAAGTGCATAAAATGTCATCTATAGAAACAGAAATATCATGTTTGTTTGTCCCTGTTCCTCTAGATATCTCCGTAGAAAATATGAATGTGCAGAGCTGGTGTCTCCATGTGGGACCAATTTGTGTTTCCAAGCACAAAATTATATGTTCCCTGATAAAATACATTAAAAATATGAAGTGCGTGGATAATATCAGGAATACACAAACACAGAGGCTGTAGCAATATTTCAGATTGAGGTAGCCAAAACAAAACTGCATATTTCTGATTTCATCCAGTCATATGCGGACAAAGTGGTGTGGAATTCGTATGCAATGGACCGAGAAAATCACAGTACAAATGGTTTTGGAGAAGAGCAAAGTCTTTACGTGAGGCAAGTGGATAAAATGTCATCTATACATTAGCCGGCGCCGCGGCTCACTAGGCTAATCCTCCGCCTTGCGGCGCCTTCACACCGGGTTCTAGTCCCGGTAAGGGCACTAATCCTGTCCCGGTTGCCCCTCTTCCAGGCCAGCTCTCTGCTGTGGCCAGGGAGTGCAGTGGAGGATGGCCCAAGTCCTTGGGCCCTGCACCCCATGGGAGACCAGGAGAAGCACCTGGCTCCTGCCATCGGATCAGCGCAGTGCGCCGGCCGCAGCACGCTACCATGGCGGCCATTGGAGGGTGAACCAACGACAAAAAGGAAGACCTTTCTCTCTGTCTCTCTCTCTCTCACTGTCCACTCTGCCTGTCAAAAAAAAAAATGTCATCTATACAAACAGAAATATCATGTTTGTTTGTCGCAGTTCCTCTAGCTTTCTCCCTAGAAAGTACAATTGTGTAGAGCTGGTGTCTCCATGTGGAATCAACTAATGTTTCCAAGCACAAAATTAAATGTTCCCTGAAAAAAAAAATTCAGAGAAATAAATTCCGTGGAAAATATCAGGAATACACAAACACAGAGGCCCTAGCAATATTTCGCATTGAGTTAGCTGAAATAAAATCGGATATTTCCGGTTTCATCCAGTCATATGCGGACAAAGTGGTGTGGAATTCGTATGCAATGGACCGAGAAAATCACAGTAAAAATGGTTTTGGAGAAAAGCAAAGTCTTTTCATTAGGCAAGTGCATAAATTGTCATCTATACAAACAGAAATGTCATGTTTGTTTGCCGCAGTTCCTCTAACTTTCGCCATAGAATATAAGAATGTGTAGAGCTGGTGTCTCCATGTGGAACCAATTAGCATTTCCAAGCAAAAAATTAAATGTTCCCTGATAAAAAACATTCAGAATAATAAAGTCTGTGGATAATATCAGGAATACAGAAACACAGAGGCTGTAGCAATATCTGGGATTGAGTTAGCAAAAGAAACCGGATATTTCCGGTTTCATCCAGTAATATCCGGACAAACTGGTGTGGAATTCGTATGCAATGGACCGAGAAAATCACAGTAAAAATGGTTTTGGAGAAAAGCAAAGTCTTTTTGTGAGGCAAGTGCATAAAATGTCATCTATACAAACAGAAATATCATGTTTTTTTTTGCCTCAGTTCCTCTAGCTTTATCCCTAGAAAATATGAATGTGTGCAGCTAGTGTCCCCATGAGGAAAGAATTAGTGTTTCAAAGGTAAAAAATTAAATGTTCCCTGAAAAAAAAACATTCAAAAAATAAAGTCCATTGATAATATTCAGAAAACACAAACACAGAGGCTTTAGCAATATCTGGGTTTGAGTTAGCCAAAACAAAAGCAGATATTTCTGGTTTCATCCAGTCAAATCCGGACAAACTGGTGTGGAATTCGTATGCAATGGACTTAGAAAATCACAGTAAAAATGGTTTTGGAGAAAAGCAAAGTCTTTTCATTAGGCAAGTGCATAAAATGTCATCTATACAAACAGAAATATCATGTTTCTTTGTCGCTGTTCCTCTAGCTATCTCCGTAGAAAATACGAATGTGCAGAGCTGGTGTCTCTATGTGGAACCAATTTGTGTTTCCAAGCACAAAATTATATGTTCCCTGATAAAAATACATTAAAAATATGAAGTGCGTGGATAATATCAGGAATACACAAACACAGAGGCTGTAGCAATATTTCAGATTGAGGTAGCCAAAACAAAACCGGATATTTCTGGTTTCATCCAGTCATATGCGGACAAAGTGGTGTGGAATTCGTATGCAATGGACCGAGAAAATCACAGTAAAAATGGTTTTGGAGAAAAGCAAAGTCTTTTCGTTAGGAAAGTGCATAAAATGTCATCGATAGAAACAGAAATATCATGTTTGTTTGCCGCAGTTCCTTTAGCTTTCTCCCTAGAAAATACGAATGTGTAGAGCTGGTGTCTCCATGTGGAACCTTTTCTGTATTCAAGCTCAAAATAAATTGCTCCCTGACAAAAAAAACACTCATAACAATAAAGTGCATTGATAATATTCAGAAAACACAAACACAGAGGCTGTGGCAATATCTGGGATTGAGTTAGCCAAAACAAAAACGGATATTTCCGGTTTCATCCAGTGATATCCGGACAAACTGGTGTGGAATTCGTATGCAATGGACCAAGAAAATCACAGTACAAATAGTTTTGGAGAAAAGGAATGTCTTTTCGTTAGGCAAGTGCATAAAATGTCATCTATACAAACAGAAATATCATGTTTGTTTGCCGCAGTGACTCAACCTTTCTCCCTAGAAAATACGAATGTGTAGAGCTGGTGTTTCCATGTGGAACCAATTAGTGTTTCAATGGTACAAAATTAAATGTTCCCTGTTAAAAACATTCAAAACAATAAAGTTCTTTGATAATATCCAAAAAACAGAAACACAGAAGCTTTCACAATATTTCGGATTGAGTTAGCCAAAACACAACCGGATATTTCTGGTTTCATCCAGTCATATCCGGACAAACTGGTGTGGAATTTGTATGCAATGGACCGAGAAAATCACAGTACAAATGGTTTTGGAGAAAAGCAAAGTCTTTTCGTTAGGCAAGTGCATAAAATGTCATCTATACAAACAGAAATATCATGTTTGTTTGCTGCAGTTCCTCTAGCTTTCTCCCTAGAATATACGAATATGTAGAGCTGGTGTCCCCATATGGAACCCATTAGTGTTTCAAGGTAAAAAAATAAATGTTCCCTGATAAAAACATTCAAAACAATAAAGTCCATCGATAATATCCAGAAAAAACTAACACAGAGGCTGTAACAATATCTGGGATTGAGTTAGCCAAAACAAAATCGGGTATTTCCGGTTTCATCCAGTATTATCCGGAAAAAGTGGTGTGGAATTCGTATGCCAGCCACAGTAAGCTTTCCCGCCAGAGTGCCACCGAAATCCCTCTGCCCATGCTGCCCCTGGCCGAGAGGGAGAAGTTGATCCACGAGAAGGACGAGGAGCTGCGCCGCATGCAGGAGATGTTGGAGAAGATGCAGGCCCAGATGCAGCAGAGCCAGGCCTAGGGCGAGCAGACGGATACTCTATTTGGACCCTCATCCCGGCCCTGACTTACCTCGGCTCTGCCTTCGGTCTGCCTCTCGTCCTATCTCGGGTCCTACACTGCCAAGCGCATATGCCCGGAGCCCCCCGCCAGCAGACCCGCCCAGGCTTCCGCTTTGATGCGGGCTCCCGGGCCGAACGCCTGCCTCTCCCCCGGCCCGGAGTCGGGGGACCTAGAAAATCACAGTAAAAATGGTTTTGGAGAAAAGCAAAGTCTTTATGTTAGGCAAGTGCATAAAATGTCATCTATACAAACAGCAATATCATGTTTTTTTGCCACAGTTCCTCTAGCGTTCTCCCTGGAAAATTCGAATGTGTAGAGCTGGTGTCTCCATGTGGAACCAATTAGTGATTCCAAGCACAAAATTAAATGTTCCCTGAAAAAAAAAACATTGAAAAATATAAAGTCCATGCATAATATCAGGAATACACAAACAAAGAGGCAGTAACAATATCTGGGATTGAGTTAGCCAAAAAAAAAAAAAAAACGGATATTTCCAATTTCATCCAGTATTATCCGGAAAAAGTGGTGTGGAATTCGTATGCAATGGACCGAGAAAATCACAGTACAAATGGTTTTGGAGAAAAGCAAAGTCTTTTCATAAGGGAAGTAGATAAAATATCATCGATACAAACAGAAATATCATGTTTGTTTGCCACAGTTCCTCTAGATTTCTCCCAAGAAAATACAAATGTGTAGAGCTGGTGTCTCCATGTGGAACCAATTAGTGTTTCCAAGCACAAAATTAAATGTTCCCTGATAAAAAGCATTCAAAACAATAAAGTCCATGGATAATATAAGGAATACACAAACACAGAGGCTGTAGAAATATTTCGGATTGAGTTAATGAAAACACAACCAGATATTTCTGGTTTCATCCAGTCATATCCAGACAAACTGGTGTGGAATTCGTATGCAATGGACCGAGAAAATCACAGTAAAAATGGTTTTGGAGAAGAGCAAAGTCTTTTCATTAGGCAAGTAGATAAAATATCATCGATACAAAAAGAAATATCATGTTTGTTTGCGGCAGTTCCTCTAGCTTTTTCCCTACAATATACAAATATATAGAGCTGGTGATTCCATGTGGAAACAATTATTGTTTTCAAGGACATAATTAAATGTTCCCTGATAAAAAACCTTCAAGAAATAAAGTCTATGGATAATATCAGGAATACACAAACACAGAGGCTGTAGCAATATCTGGGATTGAGTTAGCCAAAACAAAAGCGGATATTTCCGGATACATCCAGTCATATCCGGACAAAGTGGTGTGGAATTCGTATGCACTGGACCAAGAAAATCACAGTAAAAATGGTTTTGGAGAAAAGCAAAGTCTTTTCGTTAGGCAAGTGCATAAAATGTCATCTACACAAACATAAATATCATGATTGTTTGCCGCAGGTCCTCTAGGTTTCTCCCAAGAAAATACGAATGTGTAGAGCTGGTTTCCCCATGATGAACCAATTAGTGTTTCTACGGTACAAAATTAAATGTTCCCTGATAAAAAACATTCAAAACATGAAAGTCCGTTTTTAATATCCAGAAAACACAAACCCAGATGCTTTCACAATATTTCGGATTGAGTTAGCCAAAACACAACCAGATATTTCTGGTTTCTTCCAGTCATATCAGGATAAAGTGGTGTAGAATTCGTATGCAATGGACCAAGAAAATCACAGTAAAAATGGTTTTGGAGAAAAGCAAAGTCTTTTCGTTAGGCAAGTGCATAAAATGTCATCTATACAATCAGAAATATCCTGTTTGTTTGCCGCAGTTCCTGTAGTTTTCTCCATAGAAAATACGAATGTGTGGAGCTGGTGTCCCCATGGTGAACCAATTAGTGTTTCTACGGTACAAAATTAATTCTTTCCTGATGAAAAACATTAAAAACAATGAAGTACATGGATAATATCTGGAATACACAAACACAGAGGCTGTAGCAATATCTGGGATTGAGTTCGCCAAAACACAACCAGATATTTCCAGTTTCATCCAGTCATAATCCGGACAAACTCATGTGGAATTCGTATGCAGTGGTCTGAGAAAATCACAGTAAATATGGTTTTGGAGAAAAGCAAATTCTTTATGTTAGGCAAGTGCATAAAATGTCATCTATACTAACAGAAATATCATGTTAATTTGCGGCAGTTTCTCTAGATTTCTCCCTAGAAAAGTTGAATATGTCCAGCTGGTGTCTCCATGTGGAACCAATTACTGTATCCAAGCTCAAAATAAAATGTTTCCCTATAAAAAATATTCAAAACAATAAAGTCCGTTGATAATATTCAGAAAACACAAAACAGAGGCTTTCACAATATTTCGGATTGAGTAAGCCAAAACACAACCGGATATTTCTGGTTTCATCCAGTCTTACCCAGACAAAGTGGTGTGGAATTTGTATGCAATGGATGGAGAAAATCACAATACAAATGGTTTTGGAGAACAGCAAAGTCTTTTCCTTAGGCAAGTGCATAAAATGTCATCGATACAAAAAGAAGTATCATGTTTGTTTGCCGCAGTTCCTCTAGCTTTCTCCCTAGAAAATACGAATGTGTGGAGCTGGTATCCCCATGATGAACCAATTAGTGTTTCTACGGTACAAAATTAAATCTTCCCTGATGAAAAACATTAAAAACAATAAAGTCCATCGATAATATCCAGAAAACACAAACACAGAGGCTGTAGCAATATCTGGGATTGAGTTAGCCAAAACAAAACCGGATATTTCCAGTTTTTTCATCCAGTCATGTCAGGACAAATTGGTGTGGAATTCGTATGCAATCAACCGAGAAAATCACAGTACAAATGGTTTTGGAGAAAAGCAAAGACTTTTCATTAGGCAAGTGCATAAAATGTCATCTATACAAACAGAAATATCATGTTAGTTTGCCGCAGTTCCTCTAGCTTTCTCCCTAGAAAATACAAATGTGTAGAGCTGGTGTAACCATGATGAACCAATTAGTGTTTCTACGGTACAAAAATAAATGTTCCCTGATAAAAACATTCAAAACAATAAAGTCCATCGATAATATCCAGAAAACACAAGCACAGAAGTTTTCACAATATTTCTGATTTTGTTAGACAAAACACAACCGGATATTTCCGGTTTCATCCAGTCATATCCGGACAAACTGGTGTGGAATTCGTATGCAAAGCACCGAGAAAATCACAGTAAAAATGGTTTGGAGAAAAGCAAAGTCGTTTCGTTAGTCAAGTGCCTAAAATGTCATCTATAAAAAACAGAAATATCATGTTTCTTTGCCGCAGTTCCTCTAGCTTTCTACTTAGAAAATACGAATGTGTAGAGCTGGTGTCCCCATGATGAACCAATTGGAGTTTCTACGGTACAAAATGAAATGTTCCCTGATAAAAACATTCAAAACAATAAAGACCATCGATAATATGCAGAAAACACAAACATAGAGTCTGTAGCAATATCATGGATTGAGTTAGCCAAAACAAAACTGGATATTTCCGGTTTCATCCAGTCATATCCTGACAAAGTGGTTTGGAATTCGTATGCAATGGACTGAGAAAATCACAGTAAAAATGGTTTTGGAGAAAAGCAAAGTCTTTTTGTTAGGCAAGTGCATAAAATGTCATCTATACAAACAGAAATATCATGTTTGTTTGCCGCAGTTCCTCTAGCTTTCTCCCTAGTAAATACGAATGTGTAGAGCTGGTGTCTCCATGTGGAACCAATTTTTGTTGTAACGGTACAAAATTAAATGTTCCCTAATAAAAACATTCAAAACAATAAAGTCCATCGATAATATCCAGAAATCACAAACACAGAGGCTTTCACAATATTTCGGATTGAGTTAGCCAAAACACAACCGGATATTTCTGGTTTCATCCAGTCATATCCGGACAAAGTGGTGTGGAATTCGTATGCAATGGACCGAGAAAATAACAGTAAAAATGGTCTTGGAGAAAAACATCGTATTTTCGTTAGACAAGTGCATAAAATGTCATCTATACAAACAGAAATATCATGTTTGTTTGCCGCAGTTCCTCTAGCTTTCTCCCTAGAAAATACGAATGTGTAGAGCTGGTGTCTCCTTGTGGAACCAATTAGTGTTTGCAAGCACTGAATTAAATGTTCCCTGAAAAAAAACATTCAAAAAAATATATTCCGTGGATAATATCAGAAATACACAAACACAGAGGTTTTCACAATATTTTGGATTGAGTTAGCCAAAACAAAACCGGATATTTCCAGTTTCATCCATTCATATCAGGTAAACAGGTGTTGAATTCATATGCAATGGACCGAGATATTCACAGTAAAAATGGTTTTGGAGAAAAGCAAAGTCATTTCGTTAGGCAAGTGCCTAAAATGTCCGTACTTTTCTCTTTTCATCCAGTCATATCCGGAAAAAGTGGTGTGGAATTCGTATGCAATGAACCAAAAAAATCAAAGTAAAAACTGTTGTGGAGAAAAGCAAATTCTTTTAGTTACGCAAGTGATCAAAATGTCATCTATAGAAACAGAAATTTCATGTTTGTTTTCCGCAGTTCCTTTAGCTTTCTCCCTAGAAAATACGAATGTGTAGAGCTGGTGTTCCATGTGGAACCAATTAGTGATTAAAAACATTCAAAACAATAAAGTCCGAGGATAATATCAGGAATACACAAACACAGAGGCTGTAGCAATATCTGGGATTGAGTTAGCCAAAACACAACCGGATATTTCCGGTTACATCCAGTCATATCCGGAAAAACTGGTGTGGAATTCATATGAAGTTTACCAAGAAAATCACAGTAAAAATGCTTTTGGAGAAAAGCAAAGTGTTTTCGTTAGGCAAGTGCATAAAATGTCATCTATACAAACAGAAATATCATGTTTGTTTGATGCAGTTCCTCTAGATTTCTCCCTAGAAAATACGAATGTGTAGAGCTGGTGTCTGCATGTGGAAACAATTAGTGCTTCAAAGCACAAAAATAAGTATTCCCTGATAAAAAACATTCAAAACAATAAAGTCCATCGATAATATCCAGAAAGCACAAACACAGAGTCTTTTACAATATTTTGGATTGACTTAGCCAAAACACAACCGGATATTTCCGGTTACATCCATTCATATACGGACAAACTGGTGTGGAATTCGTATGCAATGGACCGAGAAAATCACAGTAAAAATGGTTTAGGAGAAAAGCAAAGACTTTTCGTTAGGTTAGTGCATAAAATGTCATCTATAGATACAGAAATATCATGTTTCTTTCTCGCAGTTCCTCTAGCTTTCTCCCTAGAAAATACGAATGTATAGTGCTGGTGTCTCCATGTGTAAACAATTAGTGTTTCCGAGATCAAAATTAAATGTTCCCTGATAAAAACATTCAAAAGAATAAACTCCGTGGATAATATCAGGAATACACAAACACAGAGGCTGTAGCAATATCTGGGATTGAGTTAGCCAAAACAAAACTGGATATTTCCGGTTTCATCCAGTCATATCCGGACATACTGGTGTGGAATTCATATGAAGTTTACCGAGAAAACCACAGTAAAAATGGTTTTGGTGAAAAGCAAAGTCTTTTCGTTAGGCAAGTGCATAAAATATCATCTATACAAACAGAAATATCATGTTTGTTTGCTGCAGTTCCTCTAGCTTTCTCCCTAGAAAATACGAATGTGTAGAGCTGGTGTCTCCATTTCGAACCAATTAGTGCTTCCAAGCTCAAAATAAAATGTTCCCTGCTAAAACACATTCAAAACAATAAAATCCATCGATAATATCCAGAAAACACAAACACAGAGGCTATAGCAATATCTGGGATTGAGTTAGGCAAAACACAGCCGGATATTTCTGTTTTCAAACAGTCATATCCGGACAAACTTGTGTTGAATTCATATGCAATGGACTGAGAGAATCACCGTAAAAATGGTTTTGGAGGAAAGCAAAGTCTTTTCGTTAGGCATGTGAATAAAATGTCATCGATACAAACAGAAATATCATGTTTGTTTGCTGCAGTTCCTCTAGCTTTCTCCCTAGAAAATACGAATATGTAGCGCTGGTGTCTCCATGTGGAACCAATTACTTTATCCAAGCTCAAAATAAAATATTTCCCAATAAAAAACATTCAAAACAATAGAGTCCGTTGATAAAATCCAGAAAATACAAACACAGAGGCAGTAGCAATATCTGGGATGGAGTTAGCCAAAACAAAACCGGATATTTCCGGTTTCATCCAGTCATATCCGGACATACTGCTGTGGAATTCATATGAAGTTTACCAGGAAAATCACAGTAAAAATGATTTTGGAGAAAAGCAAAGTCTTTTCATTAGGCAAGTGCATAAAATATCATCTATACAAACAGAAATATCATGTTTGTTTGCTGCAGTTCCCCTAGCATTCTACCTAGAAAATACGAATGTGTAGAGCTGGTGTTTCCATGTGGAACCAATTAGTGCTTCCAAGCTCAAAATAAAATGTTCCCTGATAAAACACATTCAAAACAATAAAATCCATCGATAATATCCAGAAAACACAAACACAGAGGCTTTCACAATATTTCAAATTGAGGTAGCCAAAACACAACCGGATATTTCTGTTTTCATCCAGTCATATCCGGACAAACTGGTGTGGAGTTCGTATGCAATGGACCGAGAAAATCACAGTAAAAATGGTTTGGAGAAAAGCAAAGTCGTTTCGTTAGGCAAGTGCCTAAAATGTCATCTATACAAACAGAAATATAATGTTTCTTTGCCGCAGTTCCTCTAGCTTTCTACTTAGAAAATACGAATGTGTAGAGCTGGTGTCCCCATGATGAACCAATTGGAGTTTCTACGGTACAAAATGAAATGTTCCCTGATAAAAACATTCAAAACAATAAAGACCATCGATAATATGCAGAAATCACAAACACAGAGTCTGTAGCAATATCCTGGATTGAGTTAGCCAAAACAAAACTGGATATTTCCGGTTTCATCCAGTCATATCCTGACAAAGTGGTTTGGAATTCGTATGCAATGGACTGAGAAAATAACAGTAAAAATTGTTTTGGAGAAAAGCAAAGTCTTTTTGTTAGGCAAGTGCATAAAATGTCATATATACAAACAGAAATATCATGTTTGTTTGCCGCAGTTCCTCTAGCTTTCTCCCTAGAAAATGCGAATATGTAGAGCTGGTGTCCTCATGTGGAACCAATTAGTGTTTCAAAGCATTAAATTAAACGTTCCCTGAAAAAAAAACATTCAAAAAAATATATTCCGTGGATAATATCAGGAATACACAAGCACAGAGGCTGTAGCACTATCTGGGATTGAGTTAGAGAAAAAAAACCTGGATATTTCCGGTGTCATGCAGTGATATCCGATCAAACTGGTGTGGAATTCGTATGCAATGGACCGAGGTAATCACAGTAAAAATGGCTGGAGAATAGCAAAGTCTTTTCGTTAGGCAAGTGCATAAAATGTCATCTATGCTAACAGAAATATAATGTTTGTTTGACGCAGTTCCTCTAGCTTTCTCCCTAGTAAATACGAATGTGTAGAGCTGGTGTCTCCATGTGGATCCAATTTTTGTTGTAACGGTACAAAATTAAATGTTCCCTAATAAAAACATTCAAAACAATAAAGTCCATCGATAATATCCAGAAATCACAAACACAGAGGCTTTCACAATATTTCGGATTGAGTTAGCCAAAACACAACCGGATATTTCTGGTTTCATCCAGTAATATCCGGACAAAGTGGTGTGGAATTCGTATGCAATGGACCGAGAAAATAACAGTAAAAATGGTCTTGGAGAAAAACATCGTATTTTCGTTAGACAAGTGCATAAAATGTCATCTATACAAACAGAAATATCATGTTTGTTTGCCGCAGTTCCTCTAGCTTTCTCCCTAGGAAATACGAATGTGTAGAGCTGGTGTCTCCTTGTGGAACCAATTAGTGTTTGCAAGCACTGAATTAAATGTTCCCTGAAAAAAAACATTCAAAAAAATATATTCCGTGGATAATATCAGAAATACACAAACACAGAGGTTTTCACAATATTTTGGATTGAGTTAGCCAAAACAAAACCGGATATTTCCAGTTTCATCCATTCATATCAGGTAAACAGGTGTTGAATTCATATGCAATGGACCGAGATATTCACAGTAAAAATGGTTTTGGAGAAAAGCAAAGTCATTTCGTTAGGCAAGTGCCTAAAATGTCCGTACTTTTCTCTTTTCATCCAGTCATATCCGGAAAAAGTGGTGTGGAATTCGTATGCAATGAACCAAAAAAATCAAAGTAAAAACTGTTGTGGAGAAAAGCAAATTCTTTTAGTTACGCAAGTGATCAAAATGTCATCTATAGAAACAGAAATTTCATGTTTGTTTTCCGCAGTTCCTTTAGCTTTCTCCCTAGAAAATACGAATGTGTAGAGCTGGTGTTCCATGTGGAACCAATTAGTGATTAAAAACATTCAAAACAATAAAGTCCGAGGATAATATCAGGAATACACAAACACAGAGGCTGTAGCAATATCTGGGATTGAGTTAGCCAAAACACAACCGGATATTTCCGGTTACATCCAGTCATATCCGGAAAACTGGTGTGGAATTCATATGAAGTTTACCAAGAAAATCACAGTAAAAATGCTTTTGGAGAAAAGCAAAGTGTTTTCGTTAGGCAAGTGCATAAAATGTCATCTATACAAACAGAAATATCATGTTTGTTTGATGCAGTTCCTCTAGATTTCTCCCTAGAAAATATGAATGTGTAGAGCTGGTGTCTGCATGTGGAAACAATTAGTGCTTCAAAGCACAAAAATAAGTATTCCCTGATAAAAAACATTCAAAACAATAAAGTCCATCGATAATATCCAGAAAGCACAAACACAGAGTCTTTTACAATATTTTGGATTGACTTAGCCAAAACACAACCGGATATTTCCGGTTACATCCATTCATATACGGACAAACTGGTGTGGAATTCGTATGCAATGGACCGAGAAAATCACAGTAAAAATGGTTTAGGAGAAAAGCAAAGACTTTTCGTTAGGTTAGTGCATAAAATGTCATCTATAGATACAGAAATATCATGTTTCTTTCTCGCAGTTCCTCTAGCTTTCTCCCTAGAAAATACGAATGTATAGTGCTGGTGTCTCCATGTGTAAACAATTAGTGTTTCCGAGATCAAAATTAAATGTTCCCTGATAAAAACATTCAAAACAATAAACTCCGTGGATAATATCAGGAATACACAAACACAGAGGCTGTAGCAATATCTGGGATTGAGTTAGCCAAAACAAAACCGGATATTTCCGGTTTCATCCAGTCATATCCGGACATACTGGTGTGGAATTCATATGAAGTTTACCGAGAAAACCACAGTAAAAATGGTTTTGGAGAAAAGCAAAGTCTTTTCGTTAGGCAAGTGCATAAAATATCATCTATACAAACAGAAATATCATGTTGGTTTGCTGCAGTTCCTCTAGCTTTCTCCCTAGAAAATACGAATGTGTAGAGCTGGTGTCTCCATTTCGAACCAATTAGTGCTTCCAAGCTCAAAATAAAATGTTCCCTGCTAAAACACATTCAAAACAATAAAATCCATCGATAATATCCAGAAAACACAAACACAGAGGCTATAGCAATATCTGGGATTGAGTTAGGCAAAACACAGCCGGATATTTCTGTTTTCAAACAGTCATATCCGGACAAACTGGTGTTGAATTCATATGCAATGGATTGAGAGAATCACCGTAAAAATGGTTTTGGAGAAAAGCAAAGTCTTTTCGTTAGGCAAGTGAATAAAATGTCATCGATACAAACAGAAATATCATGTTTGTTTGCTGCAGTTCCTCTAGCTTTCTCCCTAGAAAATACGAATATGTAGCGCTGGTGTCTCCATGTGGAACCAATTACTTTATCCAAGCTCAAAATAAAATATTTCCCAATAAAAAACATTCAAAACAATAGAGTCCGTTGATAAAATCCAGAAAATACAAACACAGAGGCAGTAGCAATATCTGGGATGGAGTTAGCCAAAACAAAACCGGATATTTCCGGTTTCATCCAGTCATATCCGGACATACTGCTGTGGAATTCATATGAAGTTTACCAGGAAAATCACAGTAAAAATGATTTTGGAGAAAAGCAAAGTCTTTTCATTAGGCAAGTGCATAAAATATCATCTATACAAACAGAAATATCATGTTTGTTTGCTGCAGTTCCCCTAGCATTCTACCTAGAAAATACGAATGTGTAGAGCTGGTGTTTCCATGTGGAACCAATTAGTGCTTCCAAGCTCAAAATAAAATGTTCCCTGATAAAACACATTCAAAACAATAAAATCCATCGATAATATCCAGAAAACACAAACACAGAGGCTTTCACAATATTTCAAATTGAGGTAGCCAAAACACAACCGGATATTTCTGTTTTCATCCAGTCATATCCGGACAAACTGGTGTGGAGTTCGTATGCAATGGACCGAGAAAATCACAGTAAAAATGGTTTGGAGAAAAGCAAAGTCTTTTCGTTAGGCAAGTGCCTAAAATGTCATCTATACAAACAGAAATATCATGTTTCCTTGCCGCAGTTCCTCTAGCTTTCTACTTAGAAAATACGAATGTGTAGAGCTGGTGTCCCCATGATGAACCAATTGGAGTTTCTACGGTACAAAATGAAATGTTCCCTGATAAAAACATTCAAAACAATAAAGACCATCGATAATATGCAGAAATCACAAACACAGAGTCTGTAGCAATATCCTGGATTGAGTTAGCCAAAACAAAACTGGATATTTCCGGTTTCATCCAGTCATATCCTGACAAAGTGGTTTGGAATTCGTATGCAATGGACTGAGAAAATCACAGTAAAAATGGTTTTGGAGAAAAGCAAAGTCTTTTTGTTAGGCAAGTGCATAAAATGTCATCTATACAAACAGAAATATAATGTTTGTTTGCCGCAGTTCCTCTAGCTTTCTCCCTAGAAAATGCGAATATGTAGAGCTGGTGTCCTCATGTGGAACCAATTAGTGTTTCAAAGCATTAAATTAAACGTTCCCTGAAAAAAAACATTCAAAAAAATATATTCCGTGGATAATATCAGGAATACACAAGCACAGAGGCTGTAGCACTATCTGGGATTGAGTTAGAGAAAAAAAAACCTGGATATTTCCGGTGTCATGCAGTGATATCCGATCAAACTGGTGTGGAATTCATATGCAATGGACCGAGGTAATCACAGTAAAAATGGCTGGAGAATAGCAAAGTCTTTTCGTTAGGCAAGTGCATAAAATGTCATCTATGCTAACAGAAATATAATGTTTGTTTGACGCAGTTCCTCTAGCTTTCTCCCTAGTAAATACGAATGTGTAGAGCTGGTGTCTCCATGTGGATCCAATTTTTGTTGTAACGGTACAAAATTAAATGTTCCCTAATAAAAACATTCAAAACAATAAAGTCCATCGATAATATCCAGAAATCACAAACACAGAGGCTTTCACAATATTTCGGATTGAGTTAGCCAAAACACAACCGGATATTTCTGGTTTTATCCAGTCATATCCGGACAAAGTGGTGTGGAATTCGTATGCAATGGACCGAGAAAATAACAGTAAAAATGGTCTTGGAGAAAAACATCTTATTTTCGTTAGACAAGTGCATAAAATGTCATCTATACAAACAGAAATATCATGTTTGTTTGCCGCAGTTCCTCTAGCTTTCTCCCTAGGAAATACGAATGTGTAGAGCTGGTGTCTCCTTGTGGAACCAATTAGTGTTTGCAAGCACTGAATTAAATGTTCCCTGAAAAAAAACATTCAAAAAAATATATTCCGTGGATAATATCAGAAATACACAAACACAGAGGTTTTCACAATATTTTGGATTGAGTTAGCCAAAACAAAACCGGGTATTTCCAGTTTCATCCATTCATATCAGGTAAACAGGTGTTGAATTCATATGCAATGGACCGAGATATTCACAGTAAAAATGGTTTTGGAGAAAAGCAAAGTCATTTCGTTAGGCAAGTGCCTAAAATGTCCGTACTTTTCTCTTTTCATCCAGTCATATCCGGAAAAAGTGGTGTGGAATTCGTATGCAATGAACCAAAAAAATCAAAGTAAAAACTGTTGTGGAGAAAAGCAAATTCTTTTAGTTACGCAAGTGATCAAAATGTCATCTATAGAAACAGAAATTTCATGTTTGTTTTCCGCAGTTCCTTTAGCTTTCTCCCTAGAAAATACGAATGTGTAGAGCTGGTGTTCCATGTGGAACCAATTAGTGATTAAAAACATTCAAAACAATAAAGTCCGAGGATAATATCAGGAATACACAAACACAGAGGCTGTAGCAATATCTGGGATTGAGTTAGCCAAAACACAACCGGATATTTCCGGTTACATCCAGTCATATCCGGAAAAACTGGTGTGGAATTCATATGAAGTTTACCAAGAAAATCACAGTAAAAATGCTTTTGGAGAAAAGCAAAGTGTTTTCGTTAGGCAAGTGCATAAAATGTCATCTATACAAACAGAAATATCATGTTTGTTTGATGCAGTTCCTCTAGATTTCTCCCTAGAATATACGAATGTGTAGAGCTGGTGTCTGCATCGATAATATCCAGAAAGCACAAACATTATTGTTTTGAAGGTTTTTTATCAGGGAACATTTAATTTTGTGCTTGTAAACATTAATTGTTTCCACATGGAGACACCAGCTCTACACATTCGTATTTTCTACGGAAATCTTAGAGGAACTGTGGCAAAGAAACATGATATTTCTGTTTGTATAGATGACATTTTATGCACTTGCCTGACGAAAGACTTTGCTTTTCTCCAAAACCATGTGTACTGTGATTTTTTTGGTTCACTGCATACGAATTCAACACCACTTTGTCCAGTTATGACTGGATGAAACCAGAAATATCCAGTTGTGTTTTGGGTAACTCAATCCGAAATATTGTGAAGGCCTCTGTGTTTCTGTTTTCTGGATATTATCGATGGACTTTATTTTTTTTGAATGTTTTTATAAGGGAACACTTAATTTTGTACCGTAGAAACACTAATTGTTTCATCATGGGGACACCAGCTCTACACATTCGTATTTTCCAGGGAGATGACTAGAGGAACTGCAGCAAACAAACATCATATTTCTGTTTGTATAGATGACATTTTATGCACTTGCCTAACGAAAAGACTTTGCTTTTCTCCAATACCAATTGTACTGTGATTTTCTCAGTCCATTGCATAAGAATTCCACACCACTTTCTCCGGATATGACTGGATTAAACGAGAAATATCTGGTTGTGTTTTGGCTAACTCAATCCGAAGTATTGCTACAGTCTCTGTGTGTTTGTGTTCCTGATATTATGCATGGACTTTATATTTTTCAATGTTTTTTCAGGGAAAATTTAATTTTGTGCTTGGAAACACTAATTGGTTCCACGTGGAGACACCTGCGCTACACATTCGTACTTTTCAGGGAGAAAGCTAGAGGAACTGCGGCAAACAAACATCATATTTCTGTTTGTATCGATGACATTTTATGCACTTGCCTAACGTGAAGAATTTGCTTTTATCCAAAACCAATTGTACTGTGATTTTCGCGGTCCACTGCATACGAATTCCACACCACTTTGTCCGGATATGACTGGATGAAACCGGAAATATCCGGTTTTGTTTTGGCTAACTCAATCACAGATATTTCTACAGCCAATGTGTTTGTGTTTTCTGGATATTATACATGGACTTATGTGTTTTGAATGTTTTTTATCAAGGAACATTTAATTTTGTACCGTAGAAACATTAATTGGTTCCACATGGAGACACCAGCTCTACACATTCGTATTTTCCAGCGAGAAACCTAGAGGAACTGCGGCAAACACACATGATATTTCTATTTGTATAGATGACATTTTTGCACTTGCCACACGAAAAGACTTTGCTTTTCTCTAAAACCAGTTTTACTGTGATTGTCTCGGTCCATTGCATACGAATTCCACACGAGTTTGTCCGGATATGACTAGATGAAACCGGTAATATCCGGTTTTGCTTTGTCTCACATAATCCCAGATATTGCTACAGCCTCTGTGTTTGTGTTTTCTGGATATTATCGATGGACTTTATTGTTTTGAATGTTTTTTATCAGGGAACATTTAATTTTGTACCGTAGAAACACTAATTGCTTCATCATGTGGACACCAGCTCCACACATTTGTATTTTCTAGGGAGAAAGCTAGAGGAACTGCGGAAAACAAACATGATATTTCTGTATGTATAGATGACTGTTTATGCATTTGCCTAACGTAGAGACTTTGCTTTTCTCCAAAACCATTTTTGCTGTGATTTTCTCGGTCCATTGCATACGAATTCCACACCACTTTGTCCGGATATGACTGTATTAAACGAGAAATATCTGGTTGTGTTTTGGCTAACTCAATCCCAGATATTGTTACCGCATCTGTGTTTGTGTATTCCTGATATTATGCACGGACTTTACTTTTTTCAATGTTTTTTTTCAGGGAACATTTAATTTTGTGCTTGGAAAAACTAATTGGTTCCACATGGAGACAGCAGGTGAACATATTCATATTCTCCAGGGAGAAACCTAGAGCAACTGCGGCAAACAAACATGATATTTCTGTTATTATAGATGACATTTTATGCACTTGCCACACGAAAAGACTTTGGTTTTCTCCAAACCATTTTTACTGTGATTTTCTCGGTCCATTGCATACAAATTCCACACCAGTTTGTCCGGATATGACTGCATGAAACAAGAAATACCCGGTTGTGTTTTGGCTAACTCAATCCGAAATATTGTGAAAGCATCTGTGTTTCTGTATTCCTGATATTATCCACGGACTTTATTGTTTTGAATGTTTTTTGTCAGCAAACATTTAATGTTGTGCTGTGAACACTAATTGTTTCCACATGGAGACACCAGCTCTACACATTCGTATTTTCTAGGGAGAAAGCTAGAGGAACTGCGGCAAGCAAACATGATATTTCTGTTTGTATCGATGACATTTTATGCACTTGCCTAACGAAAAGACTTTGCTTTTCTCCAAAACCATTTTTACTGTGATTTTCTCGGTCCACTGCATAGGAATTCCACACCACTTTGTCCGGATATGACTGGATGAAAACGGAAAGATCCGGTTTTGTTTTGGCTAACTCAATCCCAGATGTTGCTGCAGCCTCTGTGTTTGTGTATTCCTGATATTATCCACGGACTTTATTGTTTAGAATGATTTTTATCGGGTACATTTAATTTTTTGCTTGGAATCACTAATTGGTGCCACATGGAGACACCAGCTCTACACATTCGTATTTTCTAGGGAGAAAGCTAGAGGAACTGCGGCAAGCAAACATGATATTTCTGTTTGTATCGATGACATTTTATGCACTTGCCTAACGAAAAGACTTTGCTTTTCTCCAAAACCATTTTTACTGTGATTTTCTCGGTCCACTGCATAGGAATTCCACACCAGTTTGTCCGGATATTACTGGATGAATCCGGAAATATCCGGTTTTGTTTTGGCTAACTCAATCCCAGATGTTGCTACAGCCTCTGTGTTTGTGTTTTCTGGATATTATCGATGGGCTTTATTGTTTTGAATATTTTTATCAGAGAACATTTAATTTTCTCCTTGGAAACACTTATTGGGTCATCATGTGGATACCAGCTCTACACATTCGTATTTTCTAGGTAGAAATCTAGAGGAACTGTGGCAATCAAACAGGATATTTCAGTTTGTGTAGATGATATTTTATGCACTCGCCTAACGAAAAGACTTTGCTTTCATCCAAAACCAATTTTACTGTGATTTTCTCGGTGCATTGCATACGAATTCCACACCAGTTTACCGGATATGACTGACTGAAATCGGAAATATCCGGTTTTCTTTTTGGCTAACTCATTCCCAGATATTTACAGCCTCTGTGTTTGTGTTTTCTGGATATTATCCACGGACTTTATTGTTTTGAATGTTTTTCTTTATCAGGGAATATTTTATTTTGAGCTTGGATACATTAATTGGTTCCACATGGAGACACCAGCTCAAATATATTCGTATTTTCTAGGGAGAAAGCTGGAGGATCTGCGGCAAACAAACATGATATTTCTGTTTGTATAGATGACATTTTATGCACTTTCCTAACGAAAAGACTTTGCTTTTCTCCAAAACCATTTTTACTGTGATTTTCTCGATCCATTGCATACGAATTCCACACCAGTTTGTCCGGATATGACTGGATGAAAACGGAAATATCTGGTTTTGTTTTGGCTAACTCATTCCCAGATATTGCTACAACCCCTGTATTTGTGTTTTCTGGGTATTATAAATGCACTTTATTGTTTTGAATATTTTTTATCGGGGGAAATTTTATTTTCAGCTTGGATACAGTAATTGGTTCATCATGGGGACACCAGCTCTACACATTCGTATTTTCTATGGAGAAAGCTAGAGGAACTGCGGCAAACAAACATGATATTTCTGTTAGGCTAGATGACATTTTGTGCACTTGCCTATCGTAAAGACTTTGCTTTTCTCCAAATCCATTTTTACTGTGATTTTCTCGGTCCAGTGCATCCGAATTCCACACCAGTTTATCCGTATATGACTGGATGAAACCAGAAATATCCAGTTGTGTTTTGGCTAACTCAATCCCAATATTGCTACAACCCCTGTGTTTGTGTTTTGTAGATATTATCAACGGACTTTTTTTTCTGGACTGTTTTTTTTTTATTGGGGAACATTTAGTTTTGAGCTTGGATACAGTAATTGGTTCCATATGGAGACACCAATTGAACATATTCGTATTTTCTAGGGAGAAAGCTAGAGGAACTGTGGCAATCAAACATTATATTTCTGTTTGTATAGATGACATTTTATGCACTTGCCTAACGAAAAGACTTTGCTTTCTCCAAAATCTTTTTTAATGTGATTTTCTCGGTCAATTGCATATGAATTCCACACCAGTTTGTCCGGAAATGACTGTAGGAAACCGGAAATATCCGGTTTTGTTTTGGCTAACTCACTCGCAGGTATTGCTACAAACTCTGTGTTTGTGTTTTCCAGATTATCCAGGGACTTTAATGTTTTTAATGTTTTTTATCAGGGAACATATTATTTTGAGCTTGGATACAGTAATTGGTTCCACATGAAGACACCAACGCTATATATTCCTATCTTCTAGGGAGAAAGCTAGAGGAAGGGTGACAAACAGACATGATATTTCTGTTCGTATAGATCACATTTTGTGCCCTTGCCTAACGTAAAGACTTTGCTTTTCTCCAAAACCATTTTTACTCTGATTTTCTCGGTCCATTGCATGCAAATTCCACACCAGTTAGTCCGGATATGACTGGAATAAACCAGAAATATCCGGTTGTGTTTTGGCTAACTCAATCCAAAATATTGTCAAAGCCTCTGTGTTTGTGTTTTCTGGATATTATCGATGGACTTATTGTTTTGAATGTTTTTATCAGAGTACATTTAATTTTGTACCGTTGAAACACTAATTGGTTCATCATGGGGAAACCAGCTCTACACATTCATATTTTATAGGGAGAAAGATAGAGGAACTGCGGCAAACAAACATGATACTTCTGTTTGTATAGATGACATTTTATGCTCTTGCCTAACTAAAAGACTTTGCTTTTCTCTAAAACCATTTTTACTGTGATTTTCTGGGTCCATTGCATATGAATTCCACACCACTTTGTCCAGATATGACTTCATGCAACCAGAAATATCTGGTTGTGTTTGGGCTAACTCAATCCGAAATATTGCTACAGTCTCTGTGTTTGTGTATTCTTGATATTATCCACAGACTTTATTTTTTTGAATATTTTTTTCAGGGAACATTTCATTTTGTACTGTTGAAACACTAATTGGTTCCACATGGAGACACCAGCGCTACATATTCGTATTTTCTAGGGAGAAATCTAGAGGAACTACAGCAAACAAACATGATATTTCTGTTTGTATAGGTGACATTTTATGCACTTGCCTAACGAAAATACTTTGCTTTTCTCCAAAATCATATTTTCTCTGATTTTCTCGGTCCATTGCATCCGAATTCCACACCAGTTTGTCGGGATATGACTGGATGAAAACCGAAATATCCGGTTTTGTTGTGGCTAACTCAATTCCAGATATTGCTACAGTCTCTGTGTTTGTGTTTTCTGGATATTATCAACGGATTTTATTGTTTTCAATGTTTTTTATCGGGGACCATTTTATTTTGAGCCTGAATACAGTAATTGGTTCCACATGGAGACACCAGCTCTACATATTCGTATTTTCTAGGGAGAAAGGTTGAGTCACTGCGGCAAACAAACATGATATTTCTGTTTGTATAGATGACATTTTATGCACTTGCCTAATGAAAAGACTTTGCTTTTCTCCAAAACCATTTTTACTGTGATTTTCTCAGTCCATTGCATACGAATTCCAAACCACTTTGTCAGGATATGACTGGATGAAACCGGAAATATCCAGTTTTGTTTTGGCTAACTCAATCCAGGATATTGCTACAGACTCTGTGTTTGTGATTTCTGCATATTATCGATGGTCTTTATTGTTTTGAATGTTTTTATCAGGGAACATTTCATTTTGTACCGTAGAAACTCCAATTGGTTCATCATGGGGACACCAGCTCTACACATTCGTATTTTCTAAGTAGAAAGCTAGAGGAACTGCGGCAAAGAAACATGATATTTCTGTTTGTATAGATGACATTTTAGGCACTTGCCTAACGAAACGGCTTTGCTTTTCTCCAAACCATTTTTACTGTGATTTTCTCGGTCCATTGCATACGAACTCCACACCAGTTTGTCCGGATATGACTGGATGAAAACAGAAATATCCGGTTGTGTTTTGGCTACCTCAATTTGAAATATTGTGAAAGCCTCTGTGTTTGTGTTTTCTGGATATTATCGATGGATTTTATTGTTTTGAATGTGTTTTATCAGGGAACATTTTATTTTGAGCTTGGAAGCACTAATTGGTTCCACATGGAAACACCAGCTCTACACATTCGTATTTTCTAGGTAGAATGCTAGGGGAACTGCAGCAAACAAACATGATATTTCTGTTTGTATAGATGATATTTTATGCACTTGCCTAATGAAAAGACTTTGCTTTTCTCCAAAATCATTTTTACTGTGATTTTCCTGGTAAACTTCATATGAATTCCACAGCAGTATGTCCGGATATGACTGGATGAAACCGGAAATATCCGGTTTTGTTTTGGCTAACTCCATCCCAGATATTGCTACTGCCTCTGTGTTTGTATTTTCTGGATTTTATCAACGGACTCTATTGTTTTGAATGTTTTTTATTGGGAAATATTTTATTTTGAGCTTGGATAAAGTAATTGGTTCCACATGGAGACACCAGCGCTACATATTCGTATTTTCTAGGGAGAAAGCTAGAGGAACTGCAGCAAACAAACATGATATTTCTGTTTGTATCGATGACATTTTATTCACTTGCCTAACGAAAAGACTTTGCTTTTCTCCAAAACCATTTTTACGGTGATTCTCTCAGTCCATTGCATACGAATTCAACACCAGTTTGTCCGGATATGACTGTTTGAAAACAGAAATATCCGGCTGTGTTTTGCCTAACTCAATCCCAGATATTCCTATAGCCTCTGTGTTTGTGTTTTCTGGATATTATCGATGGATTTTATTGTTTTGAATGTGTTTTAGCAGGGAACATTTTATTTTGAGCTTGGAAGCACTAATTGGTTCGAAATGGAGACACCAGCTCTACACATTCGTATTTTCTAGGGAGAAAGCTAGAGGAACTGCAGCAAACCAACATGATATTTCTGTTTGTATAGATGATATTTTATGCACTTGCCTAACGAAAAGACTTTGCTTTTCTCCAAAACCATTTTTACTGTGGTTTTCTCGGTAAACTTCATATGAATTCCACACCAGTATGTCCGGATATGACTGGATGAAACCGGAAATATCCAGTTTTGTTTTGGCTAACTCAATCCCAGATATTGCTACAGCCTCTGTGTTTGTGTATTCCTGATATTATCCACGGAGTTTATTGTTTTGAATGTTTTTATCAGGGAACATTTAATTTTGATCTCGGAAACACTAATTGTTTACACATGGAGACACCAGCACTATACATTCGTATTTTCTAGGGAGAAAGCTAGAGGAACTGCGAGAAAGAAACATGATATTTCTGTATCTATAGATGACATTTTATGCACTAACCTAACGAAAAGTCTTTGCTTTTCTCCAAAACCATTTTTACTGTGATTTTCTCGGTCCATTGCATACGAATTCCACACCAGTTTGTCCGTATATGAATGGATGTAACCGGAAATATCCGGTTGTGTTTTGGCTAAGTCAATCCAAAATATTGTAAAAGACTCTGTGTTTGTAGCAATATCTGGAATTGAGTTAGCCACAACAAAACCGGATATTTCGGTTTTCATCCAGTCATATCCCGACAAACTGGTGTGGAATTCGGATGCAATGGACCGAGAAAATCAGAGAAAATATGATTTTGGAGAAAAGCAAAGTATTTTCGTTAGGCAAGTGCATAAAATGTCACCTATACAAACAGAAATATCATGTTTGTTTGCTGTAGTTCCTCTAGATTTCTCCCTAGAAAATACGAATATGTAGCGCTGGTGTCTCCATGTGGAACCAATTAGTGTTTCAACAGTACAAAATGAAATGTTCCCTGAAAAAAATATTCAAAAAAATAAAGTCTGTGGATAATATCAAGAATACACAAACACAGAGACTGTAGCAATATTTCGGATTGAGTTAGCCCAAACACAACCAGATATTTCTGGTTGCATGAAGTCATATCTGGACAAAGTGGTGTGGAATTCATATGCAATGGACCCAGAAAATCACAGTAAAAATGGTTTTAGAGAAAAGCAAAGTCTTTTAGTTAGGCAAGAGCATAAAATGTCATCTATACAAACAGAAGTATCATGTTTGTTTGCCGCAGTTCCTCTATCTTTCTCCCTATAAAATATGAATGTGTAGAGCTGGTTTCCCCATGATGAACCAATTAGTGTTTCAACGGTACAAAATTAAATGTACTCTGATAAAAACATTCAAAACAATAAGTCCATCGATAATATCCAGAAAACACAAACACAGAGGCTTTGACAATATTTTGGATTGAGTTAGCCAAAACACAACCGGATATTTCTGGTTTATTCCAGTCATATCCGGACTAACTGGTGTGGAATTTGCATGCAATGGACCGAGAAAATCAGAGTAAAAATGGTTTTGGAGAAAAGCAAAGTCTTTACGTTAGGCAAGGGCACAAAATGTGATCTATACGAACAGAAATATCATGTCTGTTTGTCACCCTTCCTCTAGCTTTCTCCCTAGAAGATAGGAATATATAGCGTTGGTGTCTTCATGTGGAACCAATTACTGTATCCAAGCTCAAAATAATATGTTCCCTGATAAAAAACATTAAAAACATTAAAGTCCCTGGATAATCTGGAAAACACAAACACAGAGTTTGTAGCAATACCTGCGAGTGAGTTAGCCAAAACAAAACCGGATATTTCCGGTTTCCTACAGTCATTTCCGGACAAACTGGTGTGGAATTCATATGCAATTGACCGAGAAAATCACATTAAAAAAGATTTTGGAGAAAGCAAAGTCTTTTCGTTAGGCAAGTGCATAAAATGTCATCTATACAAACAGAAATATAATGTTTGATTGCCACAGTTCCTCTAGCTTTCTCCCTAGAAAATACGAATATGTTCAATTGGTGTCTCCATATGGAACCAATTACTGTATCCAAGCTCAAAACTAAATGTTCCCCAATAAAAAAAAAACAGTCCAGAAAAAAAAGTCCGTTGATAATATCTACAAAACACAAACACAGGGGTTGTAGCAATATTGGGATTGAGTTAGCCAAAACACAACTGGATATTTCTGGTTTCATCCAGTCATATACGGATAAACTGGTGTGGAATTCGGATGCACTGGACCGAGAAAATCACAGTAAAAATGGATTTGGAGAAAAGCAAAGTCTTTACGATAGGCAAGTGCACAAAATGTCATCTAGCCTAACAGAAATATCATGTTTGTTTGCCGCAGTTCCTCTAGCTTTCTCCATAGAAAATACGAATGTGTAGAGCTGGTGTCCCCATGATGAACCAATTACTGTATCCAAGCTGAAAATAAAATTTCCCCCGATAAAAAATATTCAAAACAATAAAGTGCATTTATAATACCCAGAAAACACAAATACAGGGGTTGTAGCAATATCTGGGAATGAGTTAGCCAAAACAAAACCAGATATTTCCGTTTTCATCCAGTCATATCCGGACAAACTGGTGTGGAATTCGTATGCAATGGATCGAGAAAATCACAGTAAAAATGGTTTTGGAGAAAAGCAAAGTCTTTTCGTTAGGAAAGTGCATAAAATGTCATCTATACAAACAGAAATATCATGTTTGTTTGCCGCAGATCCTCCAGCTTTCTCCCTAGAAAATACGAATATATTTGAGCTGGTGTCTCCATGTGGAACCAATTAATGTATCCAAGCTCAAAATAAAATATTCCCTGATAAAGAAAAACATTCAAAACAATAAAGTCCGTGGATAATATCCAGAAAACACAAACACAGAGGCTGTAAATATCTGGGAATGAGTTAGCCAAAAAGAAAACCGGATATTTCCGATTTCAGTCAGTCATATCCGGTAAACTGGTGTGGAATTCGTATGCAATGCACCGAGAAAATCACAGTAAAATTGGTTTTGGATGAAAGCAAAGTCTTTTCGTTAGGCGAGTGCATAAAATATCATCTACACAAACTGAAATATCCTGTTTGATTGCCACAGTTCCTCTAGATTTCTACCTAGAAAATACGAATGTGTAGAGCTGGTATCCACATGATGACCCAATAAGTGTTTCCAAGGAGAAAATTAAATGTTCTCTGATAAAAATATTCAAAACAATAAAGCCCATCGATAATATCCAGAAAACACAAACACAGAGGCTGTAGCAACATCTGGGATTGAGTTAGCCAAAACAAAACCGGATATTTCCGGATTCATCCAGTAATATCCGGACAAACTGGTGTGGAATTCCTATGCAGTGGACCGAGAAAATCACAGTAAAAATGGTTTTGGAGAAAAGCAAAGTCTTTTCGTTAGGCAAGTGCATAAAATGTCATCGATACAAACAGAAATATCATGTTTGCTTGCCGCAGTTCCTCTAGCTTTCTCCCTAGAAAATACGAATGTGTAGAGCTGGTGTCTCCATGTGGCACCAATTAGTGATTCCAAGCAAAAAATTAAATGTACCCGATAAAAATCATTCTAAACAATAAAGTCCGTGGATAATATCAGGAATACACAAACACAGAGGCTGCAGCAACATCTGGGATTGAGTTAGCCAAAACAAAACCGGATCTTTCCGTTTTCATCCAGTCATATCCGGACAAAGTGGTGTGGAATTCCTATGCAGTGGACCGAGAAAATCACAGTAAAAATGGTTTTGGAGAAAAGCAAAGTCTTTTCGTTAGGCAAGTGCATAAAATGTCATCGATACAAACAGAAATATCATGTTTGCTTGCCGCAGTTCCTCTAGCTTTCTCCCTAGAAAATACGAATGTGTAGAGCTGGTGTCTCCATGTGGAAACAATTAGTGTTCACAGCACAACATTAAATGTTCGCTGACAAAAAACATTCAAAACAATAAAGTCCGTGGATAATATCAGGAATACAGAAACACAGATGCTTTCACAATATTTCGGATTGAGTTAGCCAAAACAAAACCGGGTATTTCTTGTTTCAACCAGTCACATCCGGACAATGTGTTGTGGAATTTGTATGCCATGGACCGAGAAAATCACAGTAAAAATGGTTTGGAGAAAACCAAAGTCTTTTCGTGTGGCAAGTGCATAAAATGTCATCTATAATAACAGAAATATTATGTTTGTTTGCTGCAGTTGCTCTAGGTTTCTCCCTGGAGAGTATGAATATGTTCACCTGCTGTCTCCATGTGGAACCAATTAGTTTTTCCAAGCACAAAATTAAATGTTCCCTGAAAAAAAACATTGAAAAAAGTAAAGTCCGTGCATAATATCAGGAATACACAAACACAGATGCGGTAACAATATCTGGGATTGAGTTAGCCAAAACACAACCAGATATTTCTCGTTTAATACAGTCATATCCGGACAAAGTGGTGTGGAATTCGAATGCAATGGACCGAGAAAATCACAGCAAAAATGGTTTTGGAGAAAAGCAAAGTCTCTACGTTAGGCAAATGCATATACAGTCATCTATACATACAGAAATATCATGTTTGTTTTCCGCAGTTCCTCTAGCTTTCTCCCTAGAAAATACAAATGTGTGGAGCTGGTGTCCACATGATGAAGCAATTAGTGTTTCTACGGTACAAACTTAAATGTTCCCTGATAAAAAACATTCAAAACAATAAAGTCCATCGATAATATCCAGAAAACACAAACACAGAGGCTGTAGCAATATCTGGGATTATGTGAGACAAAGCAAAACCGGATATTACCGGTTTCATCCAGTCATATCCGGACAAAGTGGTGTGGAATTCGTATGCAATGGACCGAGACAATCACAGTAAAACTGGTTTTAGAGAAAAGCAAAGTCTTTTCGTGTGGCAAGTGCAAAAATGTCATCTATACAAATAGAAATATCATGTGTGTTTGCCGCAGTTCCTCTAGGTTTCTCGCTGGAAAATACGAATGTGTAGAGCTGGTGTCTCCATGTGGAACCAATTAATGTTTCTACGGTACAAAATTAAATGTTCCTTGATAAAAAACATTCAATACACAAAAGTCCATGTATAATATCCAGAAAACACAAACACATTGGCTGTTGAAATATCTGATTGAGTTAGCCAAAACAAAACCGGATATTTCCGGTTTCATCCAGTCATATCTGGACAAAGAGGTGTGGAATTCGTATGCAGTGGACCGCGAAAATCACAGTACAATTGGTTTTGGATAAAAGCAAATTCTTCACGTTAGGCAAGTGCATAAAATGTCATCGATACAAACAGAAATATGATGTTTGTTTGCCGCAGTTCCTCTAGCTTTCTCCCTGAAAAATACGAATGTGTAGCGCAGGTGTCTCCACATGGAACCAATTAGTGTTTCCAAGCACAAAATTAAATTTTCCCTGAAAAAACATTGAAAAATATAAAGTCCATGCATAATATCAGGAACACAAACACACAGAGACTGTAGCAATACTTCGGATTGAGTTAGCCAAAACACAACCAGATATTTCTCGTTTAATCCAGTCATATCCAGAGAAAGTGGTGTGGAATTCGTATGCAATGGACCGAGAAAATCACAGTACAATTGGTATTGGAGAAAAGCAAAGTCTTTTTGTTAGGCAAGTGCATAAAATGTAATCTATACAAACAGAAATATGATGTTTGTTTGCCACAGTTCCTCCAGTAGTCTCCCTGGAATATACGATTGTGTAGAGCTGGAGTCTCCACGTGGAACCAATTAGTGATTCCAAGCACAAAATTAAATGCTCCCTGAAAAAAAACATTTAAAAATTAAAGTCCATGCATAATATCATGAATACACAAACACAGAGACTGTAGCAATACTTCGGATTGAGTTAGCCAAAACACAACCATATATTTCTGGTTTCATCCAGTCATATCCGGACAAAGTGGTGTGGAATTCGTATGCAATGGACCGAGAATCTCACAGTACAATTGGTTTTGGAGTCTTCACGTTAGGCAAATGCATAAAATGTCATCTATACATACAGAAATATCATGTATGTTTGCCGCAGTTCCTCTAGCTTTCTCGCTAGAAAATACGAATTTGTAGAGCTGGTGTCTCCATGGTGAAACAATTAATGTTTAGATGGTACAAAATTAAATATTCCCTGGTAAAAAACATTCAAAACACTAAAGTCCATCGGTAATATCCAGAAAACACAAACACAGAGGCTGTAGCAACATCTGGGATTGAGTTAGCCAAAACAAAACCGGATATTTCCGGATTCATCCAGTAATATCCGGACAAACTTGTGTGGAATTCGTATGCAATGAACCGAGAATATCACAGTAAAAATGGTTTTGGAGAAAAGCAAACTCTTTTTGTTAGGCAAGTGCATAAAATGTCATCGATACAAACAGAAATATCATGTTTGTTTGCCGCAATTCCTCTAGTTTTCTCCCTGGAACATACGAATGTGTAGAGCTGGTGTCTCCACGTGGAACCGATTAGTGTTTCCAAGCAGAAAATTAAATGTTCCCTGATTAAAAAATTTAAAAATTAAAGTCCATGCATAATATCAGGAATACACAAACACAAAGACTGTAGCAATACTTTGGATTGAGTTAGCCAAAACAAAACCGGATATTTCTGGTTTCATCCAGTCATATCCGGATAAACTGGTGTGGAATTCATAGGCAATGGACCGAGAAAATCACAGCAAAAATGGTTTTGGAGAAAAGCAAAGTCTCTACGTTAGGCAAATGCATAAAAAGTCATCTAAACATACGGAAATATCTTGTTTGTTTGCCGCAGTTCCTCTGGATTTCTCCCTAGAAAATACGAATGTGTGGAGCTGGTGTCTCCATGATGAAGCAATTAGTGTTTCTACAGTACAAAATTAAATGTTCCCTGATAAAAAACATTGAAAACAATAAAGTCCATCGATAATATCCAGAAAACACAAACACAGAGGCTGTAGCAATATCTGGCTTTGTGTGAGACAAAGCAAAACCGGATATTACCGGTTTCATCTAGTCATATCCGGACAAACTGGTGTGGAATTCGTATGCAATGGACCGAGATATTCACAGTAAAAATGGTTTTGGAGAAAAGCACAGTCTTTTCATTAGGCAAGTGTATAAAATGTCATCTATACAAACAGAAATATGTTTGTTTGCCGCAATTCCTCTAGCTTTCGGATTAGAAAATATGAATGTGTAGTGGTTGTATACCCATGTGGAACCCATTAGTGTTTCAATGCTAAAAAATTAAATGTTCCCTGATAAATACATTCAAAAGATTGAGTTCATCGATAATATCCAGAAAACCCAAACACAGATGCTGTAGCAATATTTCGGATTGAATTAGCCAAAACAAAACCGGATATTTCCGGTTTCATCCAGTCATATCCGGACAAACTGGTGTGGAAATCCTATGCAGTGCACCGAGTAAATCAGAGTAAAAATGGTTTTGGAGAAAAGCAAAGTCTTTTCGTTAGGCAAGTGCATAAAATGTCATCTATACAAACAGAAATATCATGTTTGTTTGCCGCAGTTCCTCTAGCTTTCTCCCTAGAAAATACGAATGTGTAGAGCCTGTGTCTCCATGTGGAAACAGTTCGTGTTTCCAAGCACAAAATTAAATGTTCCCTGATAAAAAACATTCAAAACAATAAAGTCCGTTGATAATATCCAGAAAACACCAACACAGAGGCTGTAGCAATGTCTGGGATTGAGTTAGCCAAAACAATACCGGATATTTCCGGTTACATCCAGTCATATCCAGACAAAATGGTGTGGAATTCGTATGCAATGCACGGAGAAATCACGGTAAAAATGGTTTTGGAGAAAAGCAAAGTCTTTTCGTTACGCAAGTGCATAAAATGTCATCTATACAAACAGAAATATCATGTTTGTTTGCCGCAGTTCCTCTAGCTTTCTCCCTAGAAAATACGATTGTGTAGAGCTGGTGCCCCATGATGAACCAATTAGTGTTCCAACGGCACAAATTAAATGTTCCCTGATAGAAAACATTGAAAACAATAAAGTCCATGGATAATATGCGGAATACACAAACACAGGGTCTGTAGCAATATCTGGGATTGAGATAGCCAAAACTAAACCAGATTTTTCCGCTTTCATCCAGTCATATCCAGACAAACCTGTGTGGAATTCGTATGCAATGGACGGAGAAAAGCACAGTAAAAATATTTTGGAGAAAAGCAAAGTCTTTTCGTTAGGCAACTGCATAAAATATCATCTATGCAAACAGAAATATAAGGTTTGTTTGCCGCAGTTCCTCTAGCTTTCTTCCTAGAAAATACGAATGTGTAGATCTGGTGTCCCCAGGATGAACCAATTAGTGTTTCTACGGTACAAAATCAAATGCTCCCTGAATATAGCATTCAAAACAATAAAGTCCATCGATAATATCCAGAAAACACAAACACAGAGGCTTTCACAATATTTCGGATTGAGTTAGCCAAAACAAAACCAGATATTTCCTCTTACATCCAGTCATATCCAGACAAACTGGTGTGGAAGTCGTATGCAATGGAACGAGAAAATCACAGTAAAAATGGTTTTGGAGAAAAGCAAAGTCTTTTTCTTAGGCAAGTGCATAAAATGTCATCTATACAAACAGAAATATCATGTTTGTTTGCCGCATTTCCTCTAGCTTTCTCCCTAGAAAATATGAATATGTTCAGCTGGTGTTTCATTGTGGAATCAATTACTGTATCCAAGCTCAAAATAAGATATTCCCCGATAAAAAACTTTCAAAATAATAAAGTCCTTGTATAATATCCGGAAAACACAAACACAGAGGCTGTAGCAATATCTGGGATTGAGTTAGCCAAAACAAAACCGGATATTTCCGGCTTTATCCTGTCATATCCGGACAAACTTCTGTGGAATTCGTATGCAATGGACCGAGAAAATCACAGTAAAAATGGTCTTGAAGAAAAGCAACGTCTTTCGTTAGGCAATGCATATAATGACATCTATACAAACAGAAATATCATGTTTGTTTGTCGCAGTTCCTATAGCTTTCTCCCTAGAAAATATGAATGTGTAGAGCTGGTGTTCCCATTATTAAACAATTAGTGTTTCAAAGGTACAAAATTAAATGTTCCCTGATAAAAATATTCAAAACAATAAAGTCCATCGATAATATCCAGAAAAAAACAAACAAAGATGCCACAGCAATATTTCGTATTGAGTTAGCCAAAGCATAACCGGCTATTTCTGGTTTCATCCAGTCATATCCGGAATAACTGGTGTGGAATTCATATGCAATGGAGTGAGAAAATCACAGTAAAAATGGTTGGGAGAAAAGAAATGTCTTTTCATTAGGCAAGTGCATAAAATCTCATCGATACAAACAGAAATGTCATGTTTGTTTGCCGCAGTTCCTCTAGCTTTCTCCCTAGAAAATACGAATATGTAGAACTAGTGTTCCCATGATGAACCAGTTAGTGTTTCAACGGTACAAAATTAAATGTTCCCTGATAAAAATATTCAAAACAATAAATTCCATCGATAATATCCAGAAAACACAAACACAGAGGCTGTAGCAAATTCTGGGATTGAGTTAGCCAAAACAAAACCAGATATTTCCAGTTTCATCCAGTCATATCCGGACAAACTGGTGTGGAAATCGCATGCAATGGACCGAGAACATCACAATAAAAATGGTTTTGGAGAAAAGCAAAGTCTTTTCGTTAGGCAAGTGTATAAAATGTCATCGATACAAACAGAAATATCATGTTTGTTTGCCGTAGTTCCTCTAGCTTTATCCCTAGAAAATACGAATGTGTAGAGCTGGTGTCTCCATGTGGAACCAATTAGTGTTTCGAAGCACAAAATTAAAGGTTCCCTGATGAAAATATTCAAAACAATAAAGTCCGTTGATAATGTCCAAAAAACACAAACACAGAGGCTGTAGCAATATCTGGGATTGAGTTAGGAAAAAAAAAACAGATATTTCCGGTTTCATCCAGTCATAACCGGACAAACTGGTATGGAATTCATATGAAATGCACCGAGAAAATCACAGTAAAAATGGTTTGGAGAAAAGCAAAGTCTTTTCGTTATGCAAGTGCATAAAATGTCATCTATAGAAACAGAAATATCATGTTTGTTTGCCGCAGTTCCTCTAGGTTTTCCGTAGAAAATACGAATGTGTATACCTAGTGTCTCCATGTGGAACCAATTACTGTACCCAAGCTCAAAATAAAATGTTCCCCGATAAAAAAAAGTATTCAAAAAAAATAAAGTCTGTTGATAATATGCAGAAAACACAAACACAGAGGCTGTAGCAATTTTTGGGATTGAGTTAGCCGAAACAAAACCAGATATTTCTTTTTTTTTGTTTATTTTTTTTTTATTTTATTTTTTTTTTTTTTGGACAGGCAGAGTGGACAGTGAGAGAGAGAGACAGAGAGAAAGGTCTTCCTTTTGCTGTTGGTTCACCCTCCAATGGCCGCCGCGGTAGGCGCGCTGCGACCTGCGCATC
The DNA here is from genome assembly GCF_033115175.1 of Lepus europaeus. Lineage (NCBI taxonomy): Eukaryota > Metazoa > Chordata > Mammalia > Lagomorpha > Leporidae > Lepus > Lepus europaeus. Next base: position 48,376 of record NW_026909143.1, read on the forward strand.
GCGCTGATCCGATGGCAGGAGCCAGGTTCTTATCCTGGTCTCCCATGGGGTGCAGGGCCCAAGCACTTGGGCCATCCTCCACTGCACTCCCTGGCCACGCAGAGAGCTGGCCTGGAAGAGGGGCAACCGGGACAGGATCGGTGCCCTGACCGGGACTAGAACCCGGTGTGCCGGCGCCGCAAGGCGGAGGATTAGCCTAGTGAGCCGCGGCGCCGGCCAAAACCAGATATTTCCGGTATCATCCAGTCATACCGGACAAAGTGGTCGGGAATTCGTATGCAATGGACTGAGAAAATCAATGTAAAAATGGTTTTGGGGAAAAGCAAAGTCTTTTCGTTAGGCAACTGTATAAAATGTCATCTATACAAAGAGAAATATCATGTTTGTTTGCCGCAGTTCCTCTAGTTTTCTCCCTAGAAAATACGAATGTGTAGAGGTGGTGTCCCCATGATGAACCAATTAGTGTTTCAACGGTACAAAATTAAATGTTCCCTGATAAAAAAACATTCAAAACAATAAAATCCATGGATAATATCAGGAATAAAAAAACACAGAAGCTATAGCAATATCTGGGATTGAGTTAGCCAGAACAAAACCGGATATTTCCGGTTTCATCCAGTCATATCTGGACAAACTGGTGTGGAATTCATAGGAATTATACAGAGAAAATCACACTAAAATAGTTTCGGAGAAAAGCAAAGTCTTTTCCTTAGGCAAGTGCATAAAATGTCCTCTAGACAAACAGAAATATCATGTTTGTTTGCTGCAGTTCCTCTAGTCATCTCCCTGGAAAATACGAATGTGTAGAGCTGGTGTCCCCATGATGAAACAATTAGTGTTTCTACGGTACAAAATTAAGTGTTCCCTTATAAAAACATTCAAAAAAATAAAGTCCATCGATAATATCCAGAAAACAGAAACACAGAGGCCTTCACAATATTTCGGATTGAGTTACCCAAAACACAACTGGATATTTCTGGTTTCATCCAGTCATAACCGGACAAAGTGGTGTCGAATTCGTATGCAGTGAACCAAAAAAATCACAGTACACATGGTTTTGGAGAAAAGCAAAGTCTTTCGTCAGGCAAGTGCATAAAATGTCATCTATACAAACAGAAATATCATGTTTCTTTGCCGCAGTTCCTCTAAGATTTCCGTAGAAAATACGAATGTGTAGAGCTGGCGTCTCCATGTGGAAACAATTAGTGTTTACAAGCACAAAATTAAATGTTCCCTGATAAAAAACCTTCAAAACAATAAATTCCATTGATAAAATCCGGAAAACACAAACACAGTGTCTTTCACAATATTTCGGATTGAGTTAGCCAAAACACAACCGGATATTTCTGGTTTCTTCCAGTCATATCCGGATAAACTGGTGTGGAATTCATAGGCAATGTACTGAGAAAATCACTGTAAAAATGGTTTTGGAGAAAAGCAAAGTCTTTTCGTTAGGCAAGTGCATAAAATGTCATCTATACAAACAGAAATATCAGGTTTGTTTGCCGCAGTTCCTCTAGCTTTCTCCCTAGAAAATACTAATGTGTAGAGCTGGTGTCCCCATGTGGAACCAATTAGTGTTTCCAAGCACAAAATTAAATGTTCCCTGACAAAAAATATTCAAAACAATAAAGTCCGTGGATAATATGAGGAATAAACCAACACAGAGGCTGTAGCAATATCCGGGATTGAGTTAGCAAAAACAAAACCAGCTTTTCCGATTTCATCCATCATATCCAGTAAACTGGTGTGGAATTCGTATGCAATGGTCCAAGAAAATCACAGTAAAAATGGTTTTGGAGAAAAGCAAATTCTTTTCGTTAGGAAAGTGCATACAATGTTATCGATACAAACAGAAATATTATATTTGTTTGCCGCAGTGCCTAGAGCTTTCTCCCTAGAAAATATGCATGTGTAGAGCTGGTGTCCCCATGATAAACCAATTAGTGTTTCTACGGTACAAAATGAAATGTTCCCTGATAAAATTATTCAAACGATAAAGTCCATCAATAATATCTAGAAAACACAAACACAGAGGTTGTAGCATATCTGGCATTGAGTTAGCCAAAACAAAAGTGGATATTTCCGGTTTCATCCAGTCATATCCGCACAAAGTGTTATGGAAATCATATGCAATGGACCGAAAAAATCACAGTAAAAATGGTTTTGGAGAAAAGCAAAGTCTTTTCGTTAGGCAACTGTATAAAATGTCAACGATACAAACAGAAATATCATGTTTGTTTGCCGCCGTTCCTCTAGTTTTCTACCTAGCAAATACGAATATGTAGAGCTGGTGTCTCTATTTGGAACCAATGATTGTAGCCAAGCTCAAAATATAATGTTCTCTGATAAAAAATATTCAAAACAATAAAGTCTGTTGATAATATCCAAAAAACACAAACAGAGAGGCTTTCACAATATTTCGGATGGAGTTAGCCAAAACACTACCGGATATTTCCGGTTTCATCCAGTCATATTCAGAAAAACTGGTGTGGAATTCCTATGCAATGGACCGAGATAATCACAGTAAAAATGGTTTTGGAGAAAAGCAAAGTCTTTTCGTTAGGCAAGTGCATAAAATGTCATCTATACAAACAGAAATATCATGTTTGCTTGCCGCAGTTCCTCTAGCTTTCTCCCTAGAAAATACGAATGTGTAGAGCTGGTGTCTCCATGTGGCACCAATTAGTGATTCCAAGCAAAAAATTAAATGTACCCGATAAAAATCATTCTAAACAATAAAGTCCGTGGATAATATCAGGAATACACAAACACAGAGGCTGCAGCAACATCTGGGATTGAGTTAGCCAAAACAAAACCGGATCTTTCCGTTTTCATCCAGTCATATCCGGACAAAGTGGTGTGGAATTCCTATGCAGTGGACCGAGAAAATCACAGTAAAAATGGTTTTGGAGAAAAGCAAAGTCTTTTCGTTAGGCAAGTGCATAAAATGTCATCGATACAAACAGAAATATCATGTTTGCTTGCCGCAGTTCCTCTAGCTTTCTCCCTAGAAAATACGAATGTGTAGAGCTGGTGTCTCCATGTGGAAACAATTAGTGTTCACAGCACAACATTAAATGTTCGCTGACAAAAAACATTCAAAACAATAAAGTCCGTGGATAATATCAGGAATACAGAAACACAGATGCTTTCACAATATTTCGGATTGAGTTAGCCAAAACAAAACCGGGTATTTCTTGTTTCAACCAGTCACATCCGGACAATGTGTTGTGGAATTTGTATGCCATGGACCGAGAAAATCACAGTAAAAATGGTTTGGAGAAAACCAAAGTCTTTTCGTGTGGCAAGTGCATAAAATGTCATCTATAATAACAGAAATATTATGTTTGTTTGCTGCAGTTGCTCTAGGTTTCTCCCTGGAGAGTATGAATATGTTCACCTGCTGTCTCCATGTGGAACCAATTAGTTTTTCCAAGCACAAAATTAAATGTTCCCTGAAAAAAAACATTGAAAAAAGTAAAGTCCGTGCACAATATCAGGAATACACAAACACAGATGCGGTAACAATATCTGGGATTGAGTTAGCCAAAACACAACCAGATATTTCTCGTTTAATACAGTCATATCCGGACAAAGTGGTGTGGAATTCGAATGCAATGGACCGAGAAAATCACAGCAAAAATGGTTTTGGAGAAAAGCAAAGTCTCTACGTTAGGCAAATGCATATACAGTCATCTATACATACAGAAATATCATGTTTGTTTTCCGCAGTTCCTCTAGCTTTCTCCCTAGAAAATACAAATGTGTGGAGCTGGTGTCCACATGATGAATCAATTAGTGTTTCTACGGTACAAACTTAAATGTTCCCTGATAAAAAACATTCAAAACAATAAAGTCCATCGATAATATCCAGAAAACACAAACACAGAGGCTGTAGCAATATCTGGGATTATGTGAGACAAAGCAAAACCGGATATTACCGGTTTCATCCAGTCATATCCGGACAAAGTGGTGTGGAATTCGTATGCAATGGACCGAGACAATCACAGTAAAACTGGTTTTAGAGAAAAGCAAAGTCTTTTCGTGTGGCAAGTGCAAAAATGTCATCTATACAAATAGAAATATCATGTGTGTTTGCCGCAGTTCCTCTAGGTTTCTCGCTGGAAAATACGAATGTGTAGAGCTGGTGTCTCCATGTGGAACCAATTAATGTTTCTACGGTACAAAATTAAATGTTCCTTGATAAAAAACATTCAATACACAAAAGTCCATGTATAATATCCAGAAAACACAAACACATTGGCTGTAGAAATATCTGATTGAGTTAGCCAAAACAAAACCGGATATTTCCGGTTTCATCCAGTCATATCTGGACAAAGAGGTGTGGAATTCGTATGCAGTGGACCGCGAAAATCACAGTACAATTGGTTTTGGATAAAAGCAAATTCTTCACGTTAGGCAAGTGCATAAAATGTCATCGATACAAACAGAAATATGATGTTTGTTTGCCGCAGTTCCTCTAGCTTTCTCCCTGAAAAATACGAATGTGTAGCGCAGGTGTCTCCACATGGAACCAATTAGTGTTTCCAAGCACAAAATTAAATTTTCCCTGAAAAAACATTGAAAAATATAAAGTCCATGCATAATATCAGGAACACAAACACACAGAGACTGTAGCAATACTTCGGATTGAGTTAGCCAAAACACAACCAGATATTTCTCGTTTAATCCAGTCATATCCAGAGAAAGTGGTGTGGAATTCGTATGCAATGGACCGAGAAAATCACAGTACAATTGGTATTGGAGAAAAGCAAAGTCTTTTTGTTAGGCAAGTGCATAAAATGTAATCTATACAAACAGAAATATGATGTTTGTTTGCCACAGTTCCTCCAGTAGTCTCCCTGGAATATACGATTGTGTAGAGCTGGAGTCTCCACGTGGAACCAATTAGTGATTCCAAGCACAAAATTAAATGCTCCCTGAAAAAAAACATTTAAAAATTAAAGTCCATGCATAATATCATGAATACACAAACACAGAGACTGTAGCAATACTTCGGATTGAGTTAGCCAAAACACAACCATATATTTCTGGTTTCATCCAGTCATATCCGGACAAAGTGGTGTGGAATTCGTATGCAATGGACCGAGAATCTCACAGTACAATTGGTTTTGGAGTCTTCACGTTAGGCAAATGCATAAAATGTCATCTATACATACAGAAATATCATGTATGTTTGCCGCAGTTCCTCTAGCTTTCTCGCTAGAAAATACGAATTTGTAGAGCTGGTGTCTCCATGGTGAAACAATTAATGTTTAGATGGTACAAAATTAAATATTCCCTGGTAAAAAACATTCAAAACACTAAAGTCCATCGGTAATATCCAGAAAACACAAACACAGAGGCTGTAGCAACATCTGGGATTGAGTTAGCCAAAACAAAACCGGATATTTCCGGATTCATCCAGTAATATCCGGACAAACTTGTGTGGAATTCGTATGCAATGAACCGAGAATATCACAGTAAAAATGGTTTTGGAGAAAAGCAAACTCTTTTTGTTAGGCAAGTGCATAAAATGTCATCGATACAAACAGAAATATCATGTTTGTTTGCCGCAATTCCTCTAGTTTTCTCCCTGGAACATACGAATGTGTAGAGCTGGTGTCTCCACGTGGAACCGATTAGTGTTTCCAAGCAGAAAATTAAATGTTCCCTGATTAAAAAATTTAAAAATTAAAGTCCATGCATAATATCAGGAATACACAAACACAAAGACTGTAGCAATACTTTGGATTGAGTTAGCCAAAACAAAACCGGATATTTCTGGTTTCATCCAGTCATATCCGGATAAACTGGTGTGGAATTCATAGGCAATGGACCGAGAAAATCACAGCAAAAATGGTTTTGGAGAAAAGCAAAGTCTCTACGTTAGGCAAATGCATAAAAAGTCATCTAAACATACGGAAATATCTTGTTTGTTTGCCGCAGTTCCTCTGGATTTCTCCCTAGAAAATACGAATGTGTGGAGCTGGTGTCCCCATGATGAAGCAATTAGTGTTTCTACGGTACAAAATTAAATGTTCCCTGATAAAAAACATTGAAAACAATAAAGTCCATCGATAATATCCAGAAAACACAAACACAGAGGCTGTAGCAATATCTGGCTTTGTGTGAGACAAAGCAAAACCGGATATTACCGGTTTCATCTAGTCATATCCGGACAAACTGGTGTGGAATTCGTATGCAATGGACCGAGATATTCACAGTAAAAATGGTTTTGGAGAAAAGCACAGTCTTTTCATTAGGCAAGTGTATAAAATGTCATCTATACAAACAGAAATATGTTTGTTTGCCGCAATTCCTCTAGCTTTCGGATTAGAAAATATGAATGTGTAGTGGTTGTATACCCATGTGGAACCCATTAGTGTTTCAATGCTAAAAAATTAAATGTTCCCTGATAAATACATTCAAAAGATTGAGTTCATCGATAATATCCAGAAAACCCAAACACAGATGCTGTAGCAATATTTCGGATTGAGTTAGCCAAAACAAAACCGGATATTTCCGGTTTCATCCAGTCATATCCGGACAAACTGGTGTGGAAATCCTATGCAGTGCACCGAGTAAATCAGAGTAAAAATGGTTTTGGAGAAAAGCAAAGTCTTTTCGTTAGGCAAGTGCATAAAATGTCATCTATACAAACAGAAATATCATGTTTGTTTGCCGCAGTTCCTCTAGCTTTCTCCCTAGAAAATACGAATGTGTAGAGCCTGTGTCTCCATGTGGAAACAGTTCGTGTTTCCAAGCACAAAATTAAATGTTCCCTGATAAAAAACATTCAAAACAATAAAGTCCGTTGATAATATCCAGAAAACACCAACACAGAGGCTGTAGCAATGTCTGGGATTGAGTTAGCCAAAACAATACCGGATATTTCCGGTTACATCCAGTCATATCCAGACAAAATGGTGTGGAATTCGTATGCAATGCACGGAGAAATCACGGTAAAAATGGTTTTGGAGAAAAGCAAAGTCTTTTCGTTACGCAAGTGCATAAAATGTCATCTATACAAACAGAAATATCATGTTTGTTTGCCGCAGTTCCTCTAGCTTTCTCCCTAGAAAATACGATTGTGTAGAGCTGGTGCCCCATGATGAACCAATTAGTGTTCCAACGGCACAAATTAAATGTTCCCTGATAGAAAACATTGAAAACAATAAAGTCCATGGATAATATGCGGAATACACAAACACAGGGTCTGTAGCAATATCTGGGATTGAGATAGCCAAAACTAAACCAGATTTTTCCGCTTTCATCCAGTCATATCCAGACAAACCTGTGTGGAATTCGTATGCAATGGACGGAGAAAAGCACAGTAAAAATATTTTGGAGAAAAGCAAAGTCTTTTCGTTAGGCAACTGCATAAAATATCATCTATGCAAACAGAAATATAAGGTTTGTTTGCCGCAGTTCCTCTAGCTTTCTTCCTAGAAAATACGAATGTGTAGATCTGGTGTCCCCAGGATGAACCAATTAGTGTTTCTACGGTACAAAATCAAATGTTCCCTGAATATAGCATTCAAAACAATAAAGTCCATCGATAATATCCAGAAAACACAAACACAGAGGCTTTCACAATATTTCGGATTGAGTTAGCCAAAACAAAACCAGATATTTCCTCTTACATCCAGTCATATCCAGACAAACTGGTGTGGAAGTCGTATGCAATGGAACGAGAAAATCACAGTAAAAATGGTTTTGGAGAAAAGCAAAGTCTTTTTCTTAGGCAAGTGCATAAAATGTCATCTATACAAACAGAAATATCATGTTTGTTTGCCGCATTTCCTCTAGCTTTCTCCCTAGAAAATATGAATATGTTCAGCTGGTGTTTCATTGTGGAATCAATTACTGTATCCAAGCTCAAAATAAGATATTCCCCGATAAAAAACTTTCAAAATAATAAAGTCCTTGTATAATATCCAGAAAACACAAACACAGAGGCTGTAGCAATATCTGGGATTGAGTTAGCCAAAACAAAACCGGATATTTCCGGCTTTATCCTGTCATATCCGGACAAACTTCTGTGGAATTCGTATGCAATGGACCGAGAAAATCACAGTAAAAATGGTCTTGAAGAAAAGCAACGTCTTTCGTTAGGCAATGCATATAATGACATCTATACAAACAGAAATATCATGTTTGTTTGTCGCAGTTCCTATAGCTTTCTCCCTAGAAAATATGAATGTGTAGAGCTGGTGTTCCCATTATTAAACAATTAGTGTTTCAAAGGTACAAAATTAAATGTTCCCTGATAAAAATATTCAAAACAATAAAGTCCATCGATAATATCCAGAAAAAAACAAACAAAGATGCCACAGCAATATTTCGTATTGAGTTAGCCAAAGCATAACCGGCTATTTCTGGTTTCATCCAGTCATATCCGGAATAACTGGTGTGGAATTCATATGCAATGGAGTGAGAAAATCACAGTAAAAATGGTTGGGAGAAAAGAAATGTCTTTTCATTAGGCAAGTGCATAAAATCTCATCGATACAAACAGAAATGTCATGTTTGTTTGCCGCAGTTCCTCTAGCTTTCTCCCTAGAAAATACGAATATGTAGAACTAGTGTTCCCATGATGAACCAGTTAGTGTTTCAACGGTACAAAATTAAATGTTCCCTGATAAAAATATTCAAAACAATAAATTCCATCGATAATATCCAGAAAACACAAACACAGAGGCTGTAGCAAATTCTGGGACTGAGTTAGCCAAAACAAAACCAGATATTTCCAGTTTCATCCAGTCATATCCGGACAAACTGGTGTGGAAATCGCATGCAATGGACCGAGAACATCACAATAAAAATGGTTTTGGAGAAAAGCAAAGTCTTTTCGTTAGGCAAGTGTATAAAATGTCATCGATACAAACAGAAATATCATGTTTGTTTGCCGTAGTTCCTCTAGCTTTATCCCTAGAAAATACGAATGTGTAGAGCTGGTGTCTCCATGTGGAACCAATTAGTGTTTCGAAGCACAAAATTAAAGGTTCCCTGATGAAAATATTCAAAACAATAAAGTCCGTTGATAATGTCCAAAAAACACAAACACAGAGGCTGTAGCAATATCTGGGATTGAGTTAGGAAAAAAAAAAACAGATATTTCCGGTTTCATCCAGTCATAACCGGACAAACTGGTATGGAATTCATATGAAATGCACCGAGAAAATCACAGTAAAAATGGTTTGGAGAAAAGCAAAGTCTTTTCGTTATGCAAGTGCATAAAATGTCATCTATAGAAACAGAAATATCATGTTTGTTTGCCGCAGTTCCTCTAGGTTTTCCGTAGAAAATACGAATGTGTATACCTAGTGTCTCCATGTGGAACCAATTACTGTACCCAAGCTCAAAATAAAATGTTCCCCGATAAAAAAAAGTATTCAAAAAAAATAAAGTCTGTTGATAATATGCAGAAAACACAAACACAGAGGCTGTAGCAATTTTTGGGATTGAGTTAGCCGAAACAAAACCAGATATTTCTTTTTTTTTGTTTATTTTTTTTTTATTTTATTTTTTTTTTTTTTTGGACAGGCAGAGTGGACAGTGAGAGAGAGAGACAGAGAGAAAGGTCTTCCTTTTGCTGTTGGTTCACCCTCCAATGGCCGCCGCGGTAGGCGCGCTGCGACCTGCGCATCGCGCTGATCCGATGGCAGGAGCCAGGTTCTTATCCTGGTCTCCCATGGGGTGCAGGGCCCAAGCACTTGGGCCATCCTCCACTGCACTCCCTGGCCACGCAGAGAGCTGGCCTGGAAGAGGGGCAACCGGGACAGGATCGGTGCCCCGACCGGGACTAGAACCCGGTGTGCCGGCGCCGCAAGGCGGAGGATTAGCCTAGTGAGCCGCGGCGCCGGCCAAAACCAGATATTTCCGGTATCATCCAGTCATACCGGACAAAGTGGTCGGGAATTCGTATGCAATGGACTGAGAAAATCAATGTAAAAATGGTTTTGGGGAAAAGCAAAGTCTTTTCGTTAGGCAACTGTATAAAATGTCATCTATACAAAGAGAAATATCATGTTTGTTTGCCGCAGTTCCTCTAGTTTTCTCCCTAGAAAATACGAATGTGTAGAGGTGGTGTCCCCATGATGAACCAATTAGTGTTTCAACGGTACAAAATTAAATGTTCCCTGATAAAAAACATTCAAAACAATAAAATCCATGGATAATATCAGGAATAAAAAAACACAGAAGCTATAGCAATATCTGGGATTGAGTTAGCCAGAACAAAACCGGATATTTCCGGTTTCATCCAGTCATATCTGGACAAACTGGTGTGGAATTCATAGGAATTATACAGAGAAAATCACACTAAAATAGTTTCGGAGAAAAGCAAAGTCTTTTCCTTAGGCAAGTGCATAAAATGTCCTCTAGACAAACAGAAATATCATGTTTGTTTGCTGCAGTTCCTCTAGTCATCTCCCTGGAAAATACGAATGTGTAGAGCTGGTGTCCCCATGATGAAACAATTAGTGTTTCTACGGTACAAAATTAAGTGTTCCCTTATAAAAACATTCAAAAAAATAAAGTCCATCGATAATATCCAGAAAACAGAAACACAGAGGCCTTCACAATATTTCGGATTGAGTTACCCAAAACACAACTGGATATTTCTGGTTTCATCCAGTCATAACCGGACAAAGTGGTGTCGAATTCGTATGCAGTGAACCAAAAAAATCACAGTACACATGGTTTTGGAGAAAAGCAAAGTCTTTCGTCAGGCAAGTGCATAAAATGTCATCTATACAAACAGAAATATCATGTTTCTTTGCCGCAGTTCCTCTAAGATTTCCGTAGAAAATACGAATGTGTAGAGCTGGCGTCTCCATGTGGAAACAATTAGTGTTTACAAGCACAAAATTAAATGTTCCATGATAAAAAACCTTCAAAACAATAAATTCCATTGATAAAATCCGGAAAACACAAACACAGTGTCTTTCACAATATTTCGGATTGAGTTAGCCAAAACACAACCGGATATTTCTGGTTTCTTCCAGTCATATCCGGATAAACTGGTGTGGAATTCATAGGCAATGTACTGAGAAAATCACTGTAAAAATGGTTTTGGAGAAAAGCAAAGTCTTTTCGTTAGGCAAGTGCATAAAATGTCATCTATACAAACAGAAATATCAGGTTTGTTTGCCGCAGTTCCTCTAGCTTTCTCCCTAGAAAATACTAATGTGTAGAGCTGGTGTCCCCATGTGGAACCAATTAGTGTTTCCAAGCACAAAATTAAATGTTCCCTGACAAAAAATATTCAAAACAATAAAGTCCGTGGATAATATGAGGAATAAACCAACACAGAGGCTGTAGCAATATCCGGGATTGAGTTAGCAAAAACAAAACCAGCTTTTCCGATTTCATCCATCATATCCAGTAAACTGGTGTGGAATTCGTATGCAATGGTCCAAGAAAATCACAGTAAAAATGGTTTTGGAGAAAAGCAAATTCTTTTCGTTAGGAAAGTGCATACAATGTTATCGATACAAACAGAAATATTATATTTGTTTGCCGCAGTGCCTAGAGCTTTCTCCCTAGAAAATATGCATGTGTAGAGCTGGTGTCCCCATGATAAACCAATTAGTGTTTCTACGGTACAAAATGAAATGTTCCCTGATAAAATTATTCAAACGATAAAGTCCATCAATAATATCTAGAAAACACAAACACAGAGGTTGTAGCATATCTGGCATTGAGTTAGCCAAAACAAAAGTGGATATTTCCGGTTTCATCCAGTCATATCCGCACAAAGTGTTATGGAAATCATATGCAATGGACCGAAAAAATCACAGTAAAAATGGTTTTGGAGAAAAGCAAAGTCTTTTCGTTAGGCAACTGTATAAAATGTCAACGATACAAACAGAAATATCATGTTTGTTTGCCGCCGTTCCTCTAGTTTTCTACCTAGCAAATACGAATATGTAGAGCTGGTGTCTCTATTTGGAACCAATGATTGTAGCCAAGCTCAAAATATAATGTTCTCTGATAAAAAATATTCAAAACAATAAAGTCTGTTGATAATATCCAAAAAACACAAACACAGAGGCTTTCACAATATTTCGGATGGAGTTAGCCAAAACACAACCGGATATTTCCGGTTTCATCCAGTCATATTCAGAAAAACTGGTGTGGAATTCCTATGCAATGGACCGAGATAATCACAGTAAAAATGGTTTTGGAGAAAAGCAAAGTCTTTTCGTTAGGCAAGTGCATAAAATGTCATCTAGACAACCGAAATATCATGTTTGTTTGCCGCAGTTCCTCTAGCTTTCTCGTAGAAGATACGAATGTGTAGAGCTGGTGTTCCCATTATGAACCAATTCGTGTTTAAACGGTACAAAATTAAATGTTCCCTGATAAAAACCTTCAAAAAAATAAGTCCCTCGATAATATCTAGAAAACACAAACACGGAGGCTTTCACAATATTTCGGATTTAGTTAGTAAAAACACAACCGCATATTTCCAGTTTCATCCAGTCATATCCGGACAAATGGTATGGAATTCGTATGCAATGGACCGAAAAGATCGCAGTCAAAATGCTTTTGGAGAAAAGCAAAGACTTTTCGATAGGCAAGTGCATAAAATGTCATCTATAATAACAGAAATATCATGTTTGTTGCAGTTCCTCGAGCTTTCTCCCTAGAAATTAAGAATTTGTAGAGCTGGTGTCTCCATATGCAACCAATTGGTGATTCAAACCCCAAAATTAAATGTTCTCTGATGAAAACATTCAAAACAATAATGTCCATGGATAATATCAGGAATACACAAACACAGAGGCTGTAGCAATATCTGGGATTAAGTTAGCCAAAATAAAACCGGATATTTCCGGTTTCATCCAGTCATACCGGGACAAACTGGTGTGGAATTCGCACCAATTAGTGTCTCTATGGTACAAAATTAAATGTTCCCTGACAGAATACATTCAAAACACTAAAGTCCATCGATAATATCTAGAAAACACAAACACAGAGGCTGCAGCCATATCTGGGATTGAGTTAGCCAAAATAAAACCAGATATTTCCGGTTTCATCCAGTCATACCGGGACAAACTGGTGTGGAATTCGTATGCAATGGACCGAGAAAATCACAGTAAAAATGGTTTTGGGGAAAGCAAAGTCTTTTCATTAGGCAAGTGCATAAAATGTCATCTATACAAACAGAAATATCATGTTTGTTTGCCGCAGTGACTCAACCTTTCTCCCTAGAAAATACGAATATGTAGAGCTGGGGTCTCCATGTGGAACCAATTACTGTATTCAGGCTCAAAATAAGATATTCCCCGATAAAAAACATTGAAAACAATAAAATCCGTTGATAATATCCAGAAAACACAAACACAGAGACTGTAGCAATATCTGGAATTGAGTTAGCCACAACAAAACCGGATATTTCGGTTTTCATCCAGTCATATCCCGACAAACTGGTGTGGAATTCGGATGCAATGGACCGAGAAAATCAGAGAAAATATGATTTTGGAGAAAAGCAAAGTATTTTCGTTAGGCAAGTGCATAAAATGTCACCTATACAAACAGAAATATCATGTTTGTTTGCTGTAGTTCCTCTAGATTTCTCCCTAGAAAATACGAATATGTAGAGCTGGTGTCTCCATGTGGAACCAATTAGTGTTTCAACAGTACAAAATGAAATGTTCCCTGAAAAAAAATATTCAAAAAAATAAAGTCTGTGGATAATATCAAGAATACACAAACACAGAGACTGTAGCAATATTTCGGATTGAGTTAGCCCAAACACAACCAGATATTTCTGGTTGCATGAAGTCATATCTGGACAAAGTGGTGTGGAATTCATATGCAATGGACCCAGAAAATCACAGTAAAAATGGTTTTAGAGAAAAGCAAAGTCTTTTAGTTAGGCAAGAGCATAAAATGTCATCTATACAAACAGAAGTATCATGTTTGTTTGCCGCAGTTCCTCTATCTTTCTCCCTATAAAATATGAATGTGTAGAGCTGGTTTCCCCATGATGAACCAATTAGTGTTTCAACGGTACAAAATTAAATGTACTCTGATAAAAACATTCAAAACAATAAGTCCATCGATAATATCCAGAAAACACAAACACAGAGGCTTTGACAATATTTTGGATTGAGTTAGCCAAAACACAACCGGATATTTCTGGTTTATTCCAGTCATATCCGGACTAACTGGTGTGGAATTTGCATGCAATGGACCGAGAAAATCAGAGTAAAAATGGTTTTGGAGAAAAGCAAAGTCTTTACGTTAGGCAAGGGCACAAAATGTGATCTATACGAACAGAAATATCATGTCTGTTTGTCACCCTTCCTCTAGCTTTCTCCCTAGAAGATAGGAATATATAGCGTTGGTGTCTTCATGTGGAACCAATTACTGTATCCAAGCTCAAAATAATATGTTCCCTGATAAAAAACATTAAAAACATTAAAGTCCCTGGATAATCTGGAAAACAAAAACACAGAGTTTGTAGCAATACCTGCGAGTGAGTTAGCCAAAACAAAACCGGATATTTCCGGTTTCCTACAGTCATTTCCGGACAAACTGGTGTGGAATTCATATGCAATTGACCGAGAAAATCACATTAAAAAAGATTTTGGAGAAAGCAAAGTCTTTTCGTTAGGCAAGTGCATAAAATGTCATCTATACAAACAGAAATATAATGTTTGATTGCCACAGTTCCTCTAGCTTTCTCCCTTGAAAATACGAATATGTTCAATTGGTGTCTCCATATGGAACCAATTACTGTATCCAAGCTCAAAACTAAATGTTCCCCAATAAAAAAAAACAGTCCAGAAAAAAAAGTCCGTTGATAATATCTACAAAACACAAACACAGGGGTTGTAGCAATATTGGGATTGAGTTAGCCAAAACACAACTGGATATTTCTGGTTTCATCCAGTCATATACGGATAAACTGGTGTGGAATTCGGATGCACTGGACCGAGAAAATCACAGTAAAAATGGATTTGGAGAAAAGCAAAGTCTTTACGATAGGCAAGTGCACAAAATGTCATCTAGCCTAACAGAAATATCATGTTTGTTTGCCGCAGTTCCTCTAGCTTTCTCCCTAGAAAATACGAATGTGTAGAGCTGGTGTCCCCATGATGAACCAATTACTGTATCCAAGCTGAAAATAAAATTTCCCCCGATAAAAAATATTCAAAACAATAAAGTGCATTTATAATACCCAGAAAACACAAATACAGGGGTTGTAGCAATATCTGGGATTGAGTTAGCCAAAACAAAACCGGATATTTCTGTTTTCATCCAGTCATATCCGGACAAACTGGTGTGGAATTCGTATGCAATGGATCGAGAAAATCACAGTAAAAATGGTTTTGGAGAAAAGCAAAGTCTTTTCGTTAGGAAAGTGCATAAAATGTCATCTATACAAACAGAAATATCATGTTTGTTTGCCGCAGATCCTCCAGCTTTCTCCCTAGAAAATACGAATATATTTGAGCTGGTGTCTCCATGTGGAACCAATTAATGTATCCAAGCTCAAAATAAAATATTCCTGATAAAGAAAAACATTCAAAACAATAAAGTCCATGGATAATATCCAGAAAACACAAACACAGAGGCTGTAGCAATATCTGGGAATGAGTTAGCCAAAAATAAAACCGGATATTTCCGATTTCAGTCAGTCATATCCGGTAAACTGGTGTGGAATTCGTATGCAATGCACCGAGAAAATCACAGTAAAATTGGTTTTGGATGAAAGCAAAGTCTTTTCGTTAGGCGAGTGCATAAAATGTCATCTACACAAACTGAAATATCCTGTTTGTTTGCCACAGTTCCTCTAGCTTTCTCCCTAGAAAATAAAAATATGTAGAGGTGGTGTCTCCATGTGGAACCAATTACTGGATCCAAGCTGAAAATAAAATGTTCCCCGATAAAAAATTTTAAAAACAATAAAGCCCATGGATAATATCCGGAAAACACAAACACAGATTCTTTCACAATATTTGGGATTGAGTTAGCCAAAACACAACCTGATATTTTTGTTTTCAACCAGTCACATCCGGACAATGTGTTGTGGAATTCGTATGCAATGGACCAAGAAAATCACAGTAAAAATGGTTTTGGAGAGAAGCAAAGTCTTTTCGTTAGGCAAGTGCATAAAATGTCATCTACACAAACAGAAATATCCTGTTTGTTTGCCGCAGTTCCTCTAGCTTTCTCCCTAGAAAATACAAATATGTAGAGGTGGTGTCTCCATGTGGAACCAATTACTGGATCCAAGCTGAAAATAAAATGTTCCCCGATAAAAAATTTTAAAAACAATAAAGCCCATGGATAATATCCGGAAAACACAAACACAGATTATTTCACAATATTTGGGATTGAGTTAGCCAAAACACAACCTGATATTTCTGTTTTCAACCAGTCACATCCGGACAATGTGTTGTGGAATTCGTATGCAATGGACCAAGAAAATCACAGTAAAAATGGTTTTGGAGAGAAGCAAAGTCTTTTCGTTAGGCAAGTGCATAAAATGTCATCTATACAAACAGAAATATCATGTTTGTTTGCCAGAGTTCCTCTAGCTTTCTTTCTAGAAAATACGAATGTTTAGTGCTGGTGTCTCCATTTTGAATCAATTAATGTTTCCAAGTACAAAATTAAATGTTACCCAATAAAAAATATTCAAAATAATAAAGCAACTGGATAATATCAGGAATACACATACACAGAGGTTTTAGCAATATCTCGGATTGATTTAGCCAAAACAAAACGGGATATTTCCGGTTTCATCCAGTCATATCCGGACAAACTGGTGTGGAATTCGTATGCAATGGATCAAGAAAATCACAGTAAAAATGGTTTTGGAGGAAAGCAAAGTCTTTTCGTTAGGCAAGTGCATGAAATGTCATCTATACAAACAGAAATATCAGGTTTGTTTGTCGCAGTTCCTTTAGCTTTCTCCCTAGAAAATACGAATGTGTAGAGCTGGTGTCTCCATCTGGAAACATTACTGTATCCAAGCTCAAAATTATATGTTCCCCGATAAAAAAACATTCAAAACAAGAAAGTCTGTGGATAATATCAGGAATACACAAACACAGAGGCTGTAGCAATATCTGGGATTGAGTGAGCCAAAACACAACCGTATATTTCTGTTTTCATCCAGTCATATCCGGACAAACTGATATGGAATTCGTATGCATTGGACCGAGAAAATCACAGTACAAATGGTTTTGGAGAAAAGCAAAGTCTTTTCGTTAGGCAAGTGGTTAAAATGTCATCTATATAAACAGAAATATCATGTTTGTGTGGTACAGTTCCTCTAGCTTTCTCCCTGGAAAATACGAATGTGTACAGCTACTGTCTCCATGTGGAAACAATTAGTGATTCTCTTCAAAATTAAATGTTCCCTGATAAAAGACATTCAAAACAATAAAGTCTGTGGATAATATCAGGAATACACAAACACAGAGGCTTTCACAATATTTCAGAATGAGTTAACCAAAACACAACCGGATATTTCTGGTTTCATCCAGTCATATCCGGACAAAGTCGTGTGGAATTCGTATGCAATGGACCAAGAAAATCACAGTAAAAATGGTTGTGGAGAAAAGCAAAGTCTTTTCGTTAGGCAAGTGCATAAAATGTCATTAACAAAAACAGAAATATCCTGTTTGTTTGCCGCAGTTCCTCTAGCTTTCTCCCTAGAAATTACAAATGTGTAGAGCTGGTGTTCCCATGATGAACAAATTAGTGTTTCAACGGTATAAAATTAAATGTTCCCTGTAAAAATATTGAAAACAATAAGTCCATCGATAATATCCAGAAAACACAAACACAGAGGCTGTAGCAATATTTTGGATTGAGTTAGCCAAAACACAACCAGATATTTCTGGTTTCATCCAGTCATATCCGGACAAAGTGGTGTGGAATTCGTATGCAATGGACCGAGAAAATCACAGTAAAAATGGTTTTGGAGAAAAGCAAAGTCTGTTCGTTAGGCAAGTGCACAAAATGTCATCTACACAAACAAAAATATCATGTTCGTTTGCCCCAGTTCCTCTAGCTTTCTCCCTAGAAAATAGGAATGTGTAGAGCTGGTGTCCATGTGGAACAAATTATTGTTTCTATGGTACAACATAAAATGCTCCCTGATAAAAACATTCAAAACAATAAAGTCCCTCGATAATATCCAGAAAACACAAACTCAGAGGCTGTAGCAATATTTTGGATTGAGTTAGCCAAAACGCAACCGGATAATTCTGCTTTCATCAATCATATCTGGTAAACTGGTATGGAATTCATTTGCAATTGACCGAGAAAATCACAGTAAAAATCGTGTTGGAGAGAAGCAAAGTCTTTTCGTTAGGCAAGTGCATAAAATGTCATCTATACAAACAGAAATATCATGTTTGTTTGTCGCAGTTCCTCTAGCTTTCTCCCAAGAAAATACAAATATTTAGAGGTGCTGTCTCCACGTGGAACCAATTAAAGTATCCAAGCTGAAAATAAAATGTTCCCCGATAAAAAAATTTTCAAAACAATAAAGCCCGTGGATAATATCCGGAAAACACAAACACAGATGCTTTCACAATATTTGGGATTGAGTTAGCCAAAACACAACCTGATATTTCTGTTTTCAACCAGTCACATCCGGACAATGTGTTGTGGAATTCGTATGCAATGGACCGAGAAAATCACAGAAAAATGGTTTTGGAGAGAAGCAAAGTCTTTTCGTTAGGCAAGTGCATAAAATCTCATCTATACAAACAGAAATATCATGTTTGTTTGCCGCAGTTCCTTTAGCTTTCTCCCTAGAAAATACGAATGTGTAGAGCTGGTGTCTCGATGTGGAACCAATTAGTGTTTCCAAAAACAAAATTAAATATTCCCTGAAAAAAACATTCATAAAAAATAATGTCCGTGGATAATATCAGTAATACACAAACACAGAGGCTTTCACAATATTTCGGATTGAGTGAGCCAAAACACAACCGGATATTTCTGGTTTCATCCAGTCATATCCGGACAAAGTGGTGTGGAAATCGTATGCAATGGACCGAGATAATCACATTAAAAATGGTTTTGGAGAAAAGCAAAGTCTTTTAATTAGGCAAGTGCATAAAATATCATCTATACAAACAGAAATGGACTGAGAAAATCACAGTAAAAATGGTTTTGGAGAAAAGCAAAGTCTTTTCGTTAGGCAAGTGCATAAAATGTCATTAACACAAACAGAAATATCCTGTTTGTTTGCCGCAGTTCCTCTAGCTTTCTCCCTAGAAATTACGAATGTGTAGAGCTGGTGTTCCCATGATGAACGAATTAGTGTTTCTACGGTATAAAATTAAATGTTCCCTGTAAAAATATTGAAAACAATAAGTCCATCGATAATATCCAGAAAACACAAACACAGAGGCTGTAGCAATATTTTGGATTGAGTTACCCAAAACACAACCAGATATTTCTGGTTTCATCCAGTCATATCCAGACAAACTGTTGTGGAATTCGTATGCAATGGACCGAGAATATCACAGTAAAAATGGTTTTGGAGAAAAGCAAAGTCTTTTCACTAGGCAAGTGCAAAGTTTCTTGGAATTCGTATGCAATGGACCAATAAAATCACAGTACAAATGGTTTTGGAGTAAAGCGAAGTCTTTTCGTTAGGCAAGTGCATAAAATGTCATCTATACAAACAGAAATATCATGTTTGTTTGCCGCAGTGCCTCTAGCTTTCTCTCTAGATAATACGAATGTGTGGAGCTGGTGTCCCCATGTGGAACCAATTAGTGTTGCTACAGTAGAAAATTAAATGTTCCCTGATGAAAAACATTCAAAACAATAATGTTCATCAATAATATCCAGAAAACTCAAACACAGTGGCTGTAGCAATATCTGGGATTGAGTTAGCCAAAACACAACCAGATATTTCTGTTTTCAAACAGTCATATCCGGACAAACTGTTGTGGAATTCGTATGCAATGGACCGAGAAAATCACAGTGAAAATGGTTTTGGAGAAAAGCAAAGTCTTTCCATTAGGCAAGCGTATGAAATGTCATCTATACAAATAGAAATATCATGTTTGTTTGCCGCAGTTCCTCTAGTTTTCTCCCTAGAATATAGGAATGTGTAGAGCTGGTGTCTCCATGATGAACCAATTACTGTTTCCAAGCACAAAATTAAATGTTCCCTGAAAAAATCATTGAAAATTATAAAGTCCATGCATAATATCAGGAATACACAAACACAGAGACTGTAGCAATACTTCGGATTGAGTTAGCCAAAACACAACCAGATATTTCTCGTTTCATCTAGTCATATCCGGACAAACTGGTGTGGAATACATATGCAATGGACCGAGAAAATTAAAGTACAAATGATTTTGGAGAAAAGCAAAGTCTTTACGTTAGGCAAGAGCATAAAATGTCATCTATACAAACAGAAATATCATGTTTATTTGCTCCAGTTCCTCTAGCTTTCTCCCTGGAAAATACGAATTTGTAGAGCTGGTGTCTCCATGTGGAACCAATGAGTGTTTCAAAGCACAAAATTAAATGTTCCCTGAAAAAAAAACTTTGGAAAATATAAAGTCCATGCATAATATCAGCAATACACAAACACAGAGGCTGTAGCAATATCTGGGATTGATTTCGCCAAAACACAACCAGATATTTCCGGTTTCATCCAGTCATATCCGGACAAAGTGGTGTGGAATTCGTATGCAATGGACCGAGAAAATCAAAGTACAAATGGTTTTGGAGAAAAGCAAAGCCTTTTTGTTAGGCAAGTGCATAAAATGTCATCTATACAAACAGAAATATCATGTTTGTTTGCCGCATTTCCTCTAGCTGTCTCCTTAGAAAATACGAATGTGTAGAGCTGATGTGTCCATGTGGAACCAATTAGTGTTTCCAAGGACAAAACTAAATGTTCCCTGATAAAAAACATTCCAATAAATAAATCTGTGGATAATATCAGGAATACACAAACACAGAGGCTGTAGCAATATCTGGGATTGAGTTAGCCAGAACAAAACTGGATATTTCCAGTTTCTTCCAGGAATATCCGGAAAAAATGGTGTGGAATTCGTATGCAATGGACGGAGAAAATCACAGTAAAAATGGTTCTGTTGAAAAGCAAAGTCTTTTCGTTAGGCAAGTGCATAAAATGTCATCTATAATAACAGAAATATGATGTTTGTTTGCCACATTTCCTCTAGCTTTCTCCTTAGAAAATATGAATGTGTAGAGCTTGTCCCCATGTGGAACCAATTAGTGTTTCAATGGTACAAAATTAAATGTTGCCTGATAAAAAAATTCAAAACAATAAAGTCCCTCGATAATATCCAGAAAACACAAACACAGAGGCTTTCACAATATTTTGGACTGAGTTAACCAAAACACAACCGGATGTATCCGGTTTCAAGCAGTCATAGCCGTACAAAGTGGTGTGGAATTCGTAAGCTATGGACCGAGAAAAATCACAGTTTAAGAATGGTTTTGGAGAAAGCAAAGTCTTTTCGTGAGGCAAGTGCATAAAATATCATCTATACAAACAGAAATATCATGTTTGTTTGTCGCAGTTCCTCTAGCTTTCTCCCTAGAAAATACGAATGTGTAGAGCTGGTGTCTCCATGCGGAAATATTAGTGTTTCATAGCACAAAATTAAATGTTCCCTGATAAAAAACATTCAAAACATTAAAGTCCGTGCATAATATCAGGAATACACAAACACAGAGGCGGTAACAATATCTGGGATTGAGTTAGCCAAAACAAAACCAGATATTTCCGGTATAATCCAGTCATATCGGACAAACTGGTGTGAAATTCGTATGCAATGGAACGAGAAAATCACAATAAATATGGTTTTGGAGAAAAGCAAAGTCTTTTCGTTAGGCAAGTACATAAAATGTCATCTATACAAAGAGAAATATCATGTTTGTTTGCCGCAATACCTCTAGCTTTCTCCCTAGAAAATATGAATGTGTGGAGCAGGTGTCCCCATGATGAACCAATTGGTATTTCTACGGTACAAAATTAAATGTTCTCTGAGAAAAAAAACATTCAAAACACTAAATTCCATCGATAATATCCAGAAAACACAAACACAGAGCTGCAGCAATATCTGGGATTGAGTTAGCCAAAACAAAACGGGATATTTCTGGTTTCATCCAGTCATATCCAGACAAACTGGTGTGGAATTCGTATGCAATGGACCAAGAAAATCACAGTAAAAATGGTTTTGGAGAAAAGCAACGTCTTTTCATTAGCAAGCACATAAAATGTCATCTATACAAAGAGAAATATCATGTTTGTTTGCCGCAGTTCCCATAGCTTTCTCCCTAGAAAATACGAATGTGTGTAGCTGGTGTCCCCATGTGGAACCAATAACTGTTTGCAAGATCAAAATTAAATGTTCCCTGAAAAAAAAAACATTGAAAAATATAAAGTCCATGAATAATATCGGGAATACACAAACACAGAGGCTGTAGCAATATTTCGGATTGAGTTATCCAAAACACAACCGGATATTTCTGGTTACGTCCAGTCATATCAGGAAAACTGGTGTGGAATTTGTATGCAATGGACCGAGAAAATCACAGTACAAATTTTTTTTGGAGAAAGCAAAGTCTTTTCATTTTGCAAATGCATAAAATGTCATCTATACAAACAGAAATATCATGTTTGTTTGCCACAGTTCCTCTAGCTTTCTCCCTAGAAAATACGAATGTCTGGAGCTGGTGTCCCCTGATGAACCTTTAGTGACTCTACGGTAAAAAATTAAATGCTCATTGATAAAAACATTGAAAACACTAAAGTCCATCGATAATATGCAGAACACAGAAACACATACGCTGTAGAAATATCTGGGATTTTTTTAGCCAAAAAAAAAAAACGGATATTTCCGGTTTCATCCAGTAATATCCGGACAAACTGGTGTGGAATTCGTATGCAATGGAACGAGAAAATCAAAATAAATATTGTTTTGGAGAAAAGCAAAGTCTTTTTGTTAGGCAAGTACATAAAATGTCATCTATACAAACAGAAATATCATGTTTGTTTGCCGCAGTTCCTCTATTTTTCTCCCTAGAAAATATGAATGTGTGGAGCAGGTGTCCCCATGATGAACCAATTGGTGTTTCTACGGTACAAAATTAAATGTTCTCTGAAAAAAAAAACATTCAAAACACTAAATTCCATCGATAATATCCAGAAAACACAAACACAGAGCTGTAGCAATATCTGGGATTGAGTTAGCCAAAATAAAACCGGATATTTCCGGTTTCATCCAGTCATATCCGGACAAAGTGGTGTGGAATTCGTATGCAATGGACCGAGAAAATCAAAGTACAAATGGTTTTGGAGAAAAGCAAAGCCTTTTTGTTAGGCAAGTGCATAAAATGTCATCTATACAAACAGAAATATAATGTTTGTTTGCTGCAGTTCCTCTAGCTTTCTCCTTAGAAAATACGAATGTGTAGAGCTGATGTGTCCATGTGGAACCAATTAGTGTTTCCAAGGTCAAAACTAAATATTCCCTGATAAAAAACATTCCAATAAATAAAGTCTGTGGATAATATCAGGAATACACAAACACAGAGGCTGTAGCAATATCTGGGATTGAGTTAGCCAGAACAAAACTGGATATTTCCGGTTTCTTCCAGGAATATCCGGAAAAAATGGTGTGGAATTCGTATGCAATGGACGGAGAAAATCACAGTAAAAATGGTTCTGTTGAAAAGCATAGTCTTTTCGTTAGGCAAGTGCATAAAATGTCATCTATAATAACAGAAATATGATGTTTGTTTGCCACATTTCCTCTAGCTTTCTCCTTAGAAAATATGAATGTAGAGCTTGTCCCCATGTGGAACCAATTAGTGTTTCAATGGTACAAAATTAAATGTTGCCTGATAAAAAAATTCAAAACAATAAAGTCCCTTGATAATATCCAGAAAACACAAACACAGAGGTTTTCACAATATTTCGGATTGAGTTAGCCAAAACACAACCGGATATTTCTGGTTTCATCCAGTCATATCTGGACAAACTGGCATTTAATTTCTATTCAATGGACCGAGAAAAATCACAGTTTAAGAATGGTTTTGGAGAAAGCAAAGTCTTTTCGTGAGGCAAGTGCATAAAATATCATCTATACAAACAGAAATATCATGTTTGTTTGTCGCAGTTCCTCTAGCTTTCTCCCTAGAAAATACGAATGTGTAAAGCTGGTGTCTCCATGCGGAAATATTAGTGTTTCATAGCACAAAATTAAATGTTCCCTGATAAAAAACATTCAAAACAATAAAGTCTGTGGATAATATCAGGAATACACAAACACAGAGGTGGTAACAATATCTGGGATTGAGTTAGCCAAAACAAAACCAGATATTTCCGGTATTATCCAGTCATATCCGGACAAACTGGTGTGGAATTCATATGCAATGGAACGAGAAAATCACAATAAATATGGTTTTGGAGAAAAGCAAAGTCTTTTCGTTAGGCAAGTACATAAAATGTCATCTATACAAACAGAAATATCATGTTTGTTTGCCGCAGTACCTCTAGTTTCTCCCTAGAAAATATGAATGTGTGGAGCAGGTGTCCCCATGATGAACCAGTTGGTGTTTCTATGGTACAAAAATAAATGTTCTCTGAAAAAAACATTCAAAACACTAAATTCCATCGATAATATCCAGAAAACACAAACACAGAGCTGTAGCAATATCTGGGATTGAGTTTGCCAAAACAAAACGGGATATTTCCGGTTTTATCCAGTCAAATCCGGACAAACTGGTGTGGAATTCGTATGCAATGGACCGATAAAATCACAGTAGAAATGGTTTTGGAGAAAAGCAACGTCTTTTCATTAGCAAGCACATAAAATGTCATCTATACAAAGAGAAATATCATGTTTGTTTACCGCAGTTCCCATAAATTTCTCCCTAGGAAATACGAATGTGTGGAGCTGGTGTCCTCATGTGGAACAAATTCGTGTTGCTACGGTACAAAATTAAATGTTCCCTGCTGAAAAAAAACATTCAAAACAAAAAGTCCATCGATAATATCCAGAAAACACAAACACAGTGGCTGTAGCAATACCTGGGATTGAGTTAGCCAAAACAAAACCGGATATTTCCGGTTTCATCCAGTCATATCCGGACAAACTGTTGTGGAATTCGTATGCAATGGACCGAGAAAATCACAGTACATATGGTTTTGGAGAAAGCAAAGTCTTTTCGTTTGGCAAATGCATAAAATGTCATCGATACAAACAGAAATATCATGTTTGTTTGCCGCAGTGCCTCTAGCTTTCTCCCTGGAAAATACGAATGTGTAGAGCTGGTGTTTCCATGTGGAACCAATGAGTGTTTCAAAGCACAAAATTAAATGTTACTTGAAAAAAAAACTTTGGAAAATATAAAGACCATGCATAATATCAGGAATACACAAACACAGAGGCTGTAGTAATATCTGGGATTGAGTTCGCCAAAACACAACCGGATATTTCTGGTTTCATCCACTCATATCCGGACAAACTGGTATTTAATTCCTATTCAATGGACCGAGAAAAATCACAGTTTAAGAATGGTTTTGGAGAAAGCAAAGTCTTTTCGTGAGGCAAGTGCATAAAATATCATCTATACAAACAGAAATATCATGTTTGTTTGTCGCAGTTCCTCTAGCTTTCTCCCTAGAAAATACGAATGTGTAGAGCTGGTGTCTCCATGCGGAAATATTAGTGTTTCATATCACAAAATTAAATGTTCCCTGATAAAAAACATTCAAAACAATAAAGTCTGTGGATAATATCAGGAATACACAAACACAGTGGCTGTAGCAATACCTGGGATTGAGTTAGCCAAAACAAAACCGGATATTTCTGGTTTCATCCAGTCATATCCGGACAAACTGTTGTGGAATTCGTATGCAATGGACCGAGAAAATCACAGTACATATGGTTTTGGAGAAAGCAAAGTCTTTTCGTTAGGCAAATGCATAAAATGTCATCGATACAAACAGAAATATCATGTTTGTTTGTCGCAGTGCCTCTAGCTTTCTCCCTGGAAAATACGAATGTGTAGAGCTGGTGTCTCCATGTGGAACCAATGAGTGTTTCAAAGCACAAAATTAAATGTTACTTGAAAAAAAAAACTTTGGAAAATATAAAGACCATGCATAATATCAGGTATACCCAAACACAGATGCTGTAGTAATATCTGGGATTGAGTTCGCCAAAACACAACCAGATATTTCCGGTTTCATCCAGTCATATCCAGACAAAGTAGTGTGGAATTCGTATGCAATGGACCGAGAAAATCACAGTAAAAATGGTTTTGTTGAAAAGCAAAGTCTATTCGTTAGGCAAGTGCATAAAATGTCATCTATAATAACAGAAATATCATGTTTGTTTGCCGCAGTTCCTCTAGCTTTCTCCTTAGAAAATATGAATGTGTAGAGCTTGTCCCCATGTGGAACCAATTAGTGTTTCAATGGTACAAAATTAAATGTTGCCTGATCAAAACATTCAAAACTATAAATTCCATCGAAAATATTCAGGAACACAAACACTGAAGCTTTCACAATATTTCGGATTGAGATAGCCAAAACACAACAGGATATTTCTGGTTTCATCCAGTCATATCCGGACAAAGTGGTCTGTAATTCGTATGCAATGAACCGAGAAAATCACAGTATAAATGGTTCTGGAGAAAGCAAAGTCTTTTCGTGAGGCAAGTGCATAAATGTCATCTAAACAAACATAAATATCATGTTTGTTTGCCTCAGTTCCTCTAGCTTTCTCCCTGGAAAATACGAATGTGTAGAGCTGGTGTCTTCATGTGGAACCAATTCGTGTTTCTACGGTACACAATTAAATGTTCCCTGAAAAAATAATTCGAAAAAAAAAGTCTGTGGATACTTTCAGGTATACACAAACACAGAGGCTATAGTAATATTTCGGATTGAGTTAGCCAAAACACAACCACATATTTCTGATTTCATTCAGTCATATCGGTACAAATTGGTGTGGAATTCATATGCAATGGACCATGAAAATCAGAGTAAAAATGGTTTTGGAGAAAAGCAAAGTCATTACGTTAGGCAAGAGCATAAAAGGTCATCTAAACAAACAGAAATATCAGGTTTGTTAGCCGCAGTTCCTCTAGCTTTCTCCCTAGAAAATACGAATGTGTAGAGCTGGTGTCTCCATGTGAAACCAATTAGTTTTTCCAAGCACAAAATTAAGTGTAACCTGAAAAAAAACATTGAAAAATATAAAGTCCATGCATAATATCAGTAATACACAAACACAGAGTCTGTAGCAATATCTGGGATTTAGTTAGCCAAAAAGAAAATACCAGATAATTCCGGTTTCATCCAGTCATATCTGGACAAACTGGTGTGGAATTCGTATACAATAGACCGAGAAAATCACAGTAAAAATGGTTTTGGAGAAAAGCAAAGTCGTTTCGTTACGGAAGTGCATAACATGTCATCGATACAAACAGAAATATCATGTTTCTTTGCCGCAGTTCCTCTAGCTTTCTCCCTAGAAAATACGAATGTGTGGAGCTGGTGTCCCCATGATGAACCAATTAGTGTTTCTACGGTACAAAATTAAACGTTCACTGATAAAAACATTCAAAACAATAAATTCCATCGATAATATCCAGAAAACACAAACACAGATGCTTTCACAATATTTCGGATTGCGTTAGCCAAAACTCAACCGGATATTTCTGGTTTCTTCCAGTCATATAGGACAAACTGTTGTGGAATTCGTATGCAATGGACTGAGGAAATCACAGCAAAAATGGTTTTGAGAAAAGAAAAGTCTTTTCGTTAGGCAACTGCATAAAATGTCATCTATACAAACAGAAATATCCTGTTGGTTTGCCGCAGTTCCTCTAACTTTCTCCGTAGAAAATATGAATGTGTAGAGCTGGTGTCTCCATGTGGAAACTATCAGTGTTTCACAGCATAAAATTAAATGTTCCATGATAATAAACATTCAAAACAATAACGTTTGTGGATAATATCAGGAACACACAAACACAGAGTCGGTAACAATATCTGGGATTGAGTTAACCAAAACAAAACCGGATATTTCCAGTTTCATCCAGCCATATCCATACAAACTCCTGTGGAATTCGTATGCAATGGACCGAGAAAATCAGAGTAGAAATGGTTTTGGAGAAAACCAAAGTCATTACGTTAGGCAAGTGCACAAAATGTCATCTATACAAACAGAAATATCATGTTTGTTTGCCGCAGTCCCTCTAGCTTTCTCCCTAGTAAATCCGAATGTGTAGTCTCAATGTGAAACCAATTACTGCACCCAAGCTCAAAATAAAATGTTCAAAGAACAAAAACATTCACAACAGTAGAGTCTGTGGACAATATAAAGAAAAAACAAACATAGAGCCTGTAGCAATATCTGGGATTGAGTTAGCCAAAACAAAAGCAGATATTTCTGGTTTCATCAAGTCATATCCGGACAAAGTGGCGTGGAATTCGTATGCAATGGACCAAGAGAATCACAGTAAAAATGGTTTTGGAGAAAAGCAAAGTCTTTTCGTTAGGTAAGTGCATAAAATGTCATTTATAGAATAAGAAATATGATTTTTGTTTGCCGCAGTTCCTCTAGCTTTCTCCCTAGAAAATACGAATGTGTAGAGCGGGTGTTCCCATTATGAAAAAGTTAGTGTTTAAACCGTAGAAAATTAAATGTTCCCTGATAAAAACATTCAATACAATTAGTCCATCGATAATATCCAGAAAACACAAACAAAGGGTCTGTAGCAATATTTCGGATTGAGTTAGCAAAAACTAAACCATATATTTCTGGTTTCAACCAGTCACATCCGGACAAAGTGGTGTGCAATTGATATGCAATGGACCGAGAAAATCACAGTACAAATGGTTTTGGAGAAAAGAAACCTGGATATTTCCCGTTTCATCCAGTCATATCCGTACGAAGTGGTGTGGAATTCGTATGCAATAGACCGAGAAGATCACAGTGAATATGGTCTTGGAGAAAAGCAAAGTCTTTTCGTTAGGCAAGTGCACAAAATTTCATCTATACAAACAGAAATATCATGTTTCTTTGCCGCAGATCCTCTAGTTTTCTCCCTAGAAAATACGAATGTGTAGAGCTGGTGTCCACATGATGAACAAATTAGTGTTTCAACGGTACAAAATTAAATGTTCCCTGATAAAAACATTCAAACCAATAAAATCTGGGGATAATATCAGGAATACAGAAACACAGAGGATTTCAAAATATTTCGGATTGATTTAGCCATAACACAACCAGATAATTTTGGTTTCATCCAGTCATATCCGGACAAACTGGTGTTTAATTCATATTCAATGGTCCGAGAAAAATCACAGTTTAAAAATGGTTTTGGAGAAAGCATAGTCTTTTCGTGAGGCAAGTGCATAAAATGTCATCTATACAAACAGAAATATCATGTTTGTTTGTCGCAGTTCCTCTAGGTTTCTCCCTAGAAAATACGAATGTATAGAGCTGGTGTCTCCAAGCAGAAACAATTAGTGTTTCATAGCACAAAATTAAATGTTCCCTGATAAAAAACATTCAAAACAATGAAGTCTGTGGATAATATCAGTAATGCAGAACCACAGAGTTTGTAGCAATATCTAGGATTGAGTTAGCCAAAACACAACCAGATATTTCAGGTTTCATCCAGTGATATCCGGTCAAACTGGTATGGAATTCGTATGCAATGGACTTAGAAAATCATAGCAAAAATGGTTCTGGAAAAAAGCAAAGTGTTTTCGTTAGGCAAGTGCATAAAATTTCATCTATACAAACAGAAATATCATGTTTGTTTGCCGCAGTTCCTCTAGCTTTCTCCCTAGAAAATACGAATATGTTCAACTGGTGTCTCCATGTGGAAGCAATTACTGTATCCAAGCTCAAAATTAAATGTTCCCTGATAAAAACACATTCCCCAAAAAAAGTCCATTGATAATATCCAGAAAACACAAACACAGAGGCTTTCACAATATTTCGGATTGAGTTAGCCAAAACACAAACAGATATTTCTGGTTTCCTCTAGTCATATCCGGACAAACAGGTGTGGAACTCATATGAATTGTATTGAGAAAATCACAGTAAAAATGGTTTTGGAGAAAAGCAAAGTCGTTTCGTTAGGCAAGTGCAAAAAATTTCATCTAGACAAACAGAAATATCATGTTTGTTTGCCGCAGTTCCTCTAGCTGTCTCCCTAGAAAATACGAATGTATAGAGCTGGTGTCTCCATGTGGAAACAATTAGTTTTTCAACGTACAAAATTAAATGTTCCCTGATAAAAACATTCAATACAATTAGTCCATCGATAATATCCAGAAAACACAAACAAATGATCTGTATCAATATCTCAGATTGAGTTAGCCAAAACTAAACCAGATATTTCTGGTTTCAACCAGTCATATCTGGACAAAGTGGTGTAGAATTGGTATGCAATGGACCCAGAAAATCACAGTACAAATGGTTTTGGAGAAAAGCAAAGTATTTTTGTTAGGCAAGTGCCTAACAAACAGAAACATTATGTTTGTTTGCCGCAGTTCATCTAGCTTTCTCCCTAGAAAATACGAATATGTAGAGCTGGTGTCTCCATGTGGAACAAATTAGTGTTTCACAGCAGAAAATTAAGTGTTTCCTGAAAAAAAACATTCAAAAAAATAAAGTCCGTGGATAATATCAGGAATACACAAACACAGATTCTGTAGCAATATTTTGGAATGACTTAGCCAAAACACATCCAGATATTTCTGGTTACATGCAGTCATATCTGGACACAGTGGTGTGGAATTCATATGCATTGGACCGAGAAAATCACAGTGAAAATTGTTTAGGAGAAAAGCAAAGTCTTTACCTTAGGAAAGTGCATAAAATGTCATCAATACAAACAGAAATATCAAGTTTGTTTCCCGAGTTCCTCTAGCTTTCTCCCTAGAAAATAGGAATGCGTAGAGCTGGTGTCTCCATGTGGAACCAAGTACTGTTTCCAAGATCAAAATTAAATATTTCGGATTGAGTTAGCCAAAACACAACCAGATATTTCTGGTTTCATCCAGTCATATCCGGACAAACTTGTTTGGAATTCGTATGCAATGGACCGAGAAAATCACAGTAAAAATGGTTTTGGAGAAAAGCAAAGGCTTTTCGTTAGGCAAGTGCATAAAATGTCATCTATACAAACAGAAATATCATGTTTGTTTGCCGCAGTTCCTCTAGCTTTCTCCGTAGAAAATACGAATGCGTAGAGCTGGTGTCTCCATGTGAAAACAATTAGTGTTTCAACGGTACAAAATTAAAAGTTCCCTGATAAAAAACATTCCAAACCACAAATTCCCTTCATAATATCAGGAATACACAAACACAGAGGCTGTAGCCTTATCTGGGATTGAGGTAGCCAAAACACAGCCATCCCACTCCTTGGAATTTACCCAAAGGAAATTAATTTGGCTAATAAAAAAGCCATCTGCACATTAGTGTTTATTGCAGCCCAATTCACAATAGCTAAGACCTGGATCCAACCCAAATGCCCATCAACAGTATACTGGATAAAGAAATTATGGGACATGTACTCCATAGAATACTATACAGCAGTAAGGAACAATGAAACCCAGACATTTGCAACAAGATGGAGGGATCTGGAAAGCATCATGCTGAGTGAATTAAGCCAGTCCCAAAGAGACAAATATCATTTGTTTTCCCTGATCGGCGACAATTGAGCACCAAAGGGGAAACCTGTTGAAGTGAAATGGACACTATCAGAAACAATGACCTGATCAGCTTTTGTCCTGACTCTAGATGTACAATGTAATACTTTATCCGTTTTAGTATTTGTTGTTGTTGTTGTTGTTCTAGTACTAGTGGTTGAACTCTGTAATTAACTCACAATTATTCTTAGGTGTTTAAATTTTAACTGAAAAGTGATCCCTGTTAAATTTCAGAGTGGGAAAAGAGAGGGAGGAGATGCACAGTTTGGAACATGCACAATCAGTCTTGCCCCAAATGATGGAGATAGTAATGTGCCAGGGGATTCCAATACAATCCCATCAAGGAGGCATGTACCAATGCCATCTCACTAGTCCAAGTGATCAATTTCAGTTCACATTGGATGGCTTGGATAGGTCTAAGAAACAAAGGGATCACACAAACAAGACTACTGTCTGCTAATACTATCTGATAGAATCAAGGAGGGAGAGAAGGATCCAGCATGGGAAGTGGGATACACAGCAGA
Organism: Lepus europaeus; assembly: GCF_033115175.1. Taxonomy (NCBI): domain Eukaryota; kingdom Metazoa; phylum Chordata; class Mammalia; order Lagomorpha; family Leporidae; genus Lepus; species Lepus europaeus. Next base: position 80,635 of record NW_026909143.1, read on the forward strand.
CTCATAGAATGGCAGATGTCCTAGATGACACTCTGCCCTCAGAATCAGCCCTTTAAGGCTTTCGGATCTGGCTGAAGAGCCCATGAGAGCATTGTAGGCATGGAAAGCCAAGATACCATGGGAAAGAAAAAAAGAAGAAGACCTAAATGAAACATCTCTGTGAGTGAGATCCTGGTGGAAAGAACGGGGACATCAAAGAAGGAGGTACCTTTCTCTGAAGGGAGGAGAGAACTTCCACTTTGACTGTGACCCTATCGGAATAAGATCAAAGTCAGCGAACCCTAAAGGCTTCCATAGCCCTGGCAACTCATGACTAGAGCCTAGGGAGATTACTGACGCCATGAACAAGAGTGTCAAATTGTTAAGGCAGCAACAGGAGTCACTGTGTACTTACATCCCATGTGGGATCTGTCCTTAATGTGTTGTCTAATGTGCAGTGATGCTATAACTAGTACTGAAACAGTATATTTACACTTTGTGTTTCTGCATGGGTACAAACTGATGAGATCTTTTCTAATTATAAACTGAATCGATCTTCTGTATATAAAAGATAATTGGAAATGAAAAAAAAAACCTGGTCTTAAATTGGAAATGGCATAGAAAATTAATTAATTTTAAAAAATATTATGTAGGATCTCTGCCTTTAATGTGCTGTACACTCTTATTTAATGCTATAACTAGTACTCCAACAGTATTTTTTTTTCACTTTGTGTTGCTATATGGGGGCAAACTGTTGAAATTGTTACCTAATTTATACTAAAATGATCTTTTGTATATAAAGAGAATTGAAAATGAATCATGATGTGATTGGAATGGGAGAGGGAGCGGAAAAGGGGAGGGTTGTGGGTGGGAGGGAAGTTTTGGGAGGGGGAAGCCATTGTAACACATGAGTTGTACTTTGGAAATTTATATTCATTAAATAAAAGTTTAAAAAAATATCATGTTTGTTTGTCACAGTTCCTCTAGCTTTTTCCCTAGAAAATACGAATGTGTAGAGCTGATGTCCCCATGATGAACCAATTAGTGTTTCAAAGGTACAAAATTAAATGTTCCCTGAAAAAACATTCAAAACAATAAAGTCCATGGATAATATCCAGAAAAGACCAACAGAGAAACTCACAATATTTCGCATTGAGTTAGCCAAAACACAACCGGATATTTCTAGTTTCTTCCAGTCACATCCGGACAAAATGGTGTGGAATTCGTATGCTATGGGCTGAAAAAATCAGAGTAAAAAGGGTTTTGTAGAAAATCAAAGTCTTTACGTTATGCACGTGCATAAAATGTCATCGATACAAACAGAAATATCATGTTTTTTTTTGCGGCAGTTCCTCTAGCTTTCTCCCTATAAAATACGAATATATAGAACTGGTGTCTCCATGTGGAACCAATTAGTGTTTCCAAGCACAAATTAATTATTCCCCGATATAGAACATTCAAAACAATAAAGTCCATGGAAAATATCTGGAAAACACAAACACAGAGGCTGTAGAAATATCTGGGATTGAGTTCGCCAAAACCAAACCGGATATTTCTGGATTCATCCAGTCATATCCGGACAAACTGGTGTGGAATTCATATGCAATGGACCGAGATATTCACAGTAAAAATAGTTTTGGATAAAAGCAAAGTCTTTTTGTTAGGCAAGTATATAAAATGTCATCTATACAAACAGAAATATCATGTTTGTTTGACGCAGTTCTTCTAGCTCTCTCCCTAGAAAATACGAATGTGTAGAGCTGGTGTCTCCATGTGGAACCAATTAGTGTTTCCAAGATCAAAATTAAATGTTCCCTGATAAAAACATTCAAAACAATAAAGTCTGTGGATAATATCAGGAATACACAAACACAGAGGCTGTAGCAATATCTGGGATTGAGTTAGCCTAAACACAACCGGATATTTCCGGTTTCATCCAGTCATATCTGGACAAAGTGGTGTGGACTTCGTATGCTATGGTCTGAAAAAATCAGAGTAAAAATGGTTTTGGAGAAAAGGATAGTCTTTACGATAGGCAAGTGCATAAAATATCATCGATATAAACAGAAACATCATGTTTGTTTGCCGCAGTTCCTCTAGCTTTCTCCCTAGATCATACGAATATATAGAGCTGGTGTTTCCATGTGGAACCAATTGCTGTATCCAAGCTCAAAGTAAAATGTTCCCCGATAAAAAAACATTCAAAACATTAAAAGTGTGGATAATATCTAGAAAAACCAAACACAGATGCTCTAGCAATATCTGGGATTCAGTTAAGCAAAACAAAACAGGGTATTTTTGTTTTCTTCCAGTCATATCCGGACAAACTGGTGTGGAATTCGTATGCAATGGACCGAGAAAATTACAGTAAAAAGGGTTTTGGAGAAAAGCAAAGTCTTTTCGTTAGGCAAGTGCATAAAATGTCATCTAGAAAAACAGAAATATCATGTTTGTTTGTTGCAGTTCCTCCAGCTTTCTCCCTATAAAATACAAATGTGTAGAGCTGGTGTCTCAATGTGGAACCAATTAGTGATTCCAAGCACAAAATTAAGTGTTCCCTGATAAAAACATTCAAAACAATATAGTCCATCGGTAAAATCTAGAAAACACCAACACAGAGGCTGTAGCAATATTTCAGATTGAGTTAGCCAAAACACAAGCAGATATTTCTGGTTTCAACCAGTCATATCTGGACAAACAGTTGTGGAATTCGTATGCAATGGACCGAGAAAATCACAGTAAAAATGGTTTTGGAGAAAAGCAAAGTCTTTTCGTTAGGGAAGTGCATGAAATGTCATCGATACAAACAGAAATATCATGTTTGTTTGCCACAGTTCCTCTAGCTTTCTCCCTAGAAAATATGAATATGTAGAGCTAGTGTCTCCATGTGGAACGACTTATTGTATCCAAGCTCAAAATAAAATGTTCCCCGATAAAAAACATTCAAAACAATAAAGTCTGTGGATAATATCTAGAAAAATCAAACACAGAGGCTGTAGCAATATCTGGAATTGAGTTAAGCAAAACAAAACCTGATATTTCCGACTTCATCCAGTCATATCCGGACAAACTGGTGTGGAATTCGTATGCAATGGACCGAGAAAATCACAGTAAAAATGGTTTTGGAGAAAAGCAAAGTCTTTTCGTTAGGCAAGTGCATAAAATGTCGTCTATACAAACAGAAATATCATGTTTGTTTGTCGCAGTTCCTCCAGATTTCTCCCTAGAAAATATGAATGTGTAGAGCTGGTGTCTCCATGTGGAACCAATTAGTGATTCCAAGCACAAAATTAATTGTTCCCTAATAAAAACATTCAAAACAATATAGTCCATCAATAATATCGAGAAAAAAAAACACAGAGGCTTTCACAATATTTCAGATTGAATTAGCCAAAACACAACTGGATATTTCTGTTTTCATCCAGTCATATCCGGACAAAGTGGTTTGGAATTCGTATGCTATGGGCTGAGCAAATAAGAGTAAAAATTGTTTTGTAGAAATCAAAGTCTTTACGTTATGGAAGTGCATAAAATATCATCGATACAAACAGAAATATCATTTTTGTTTGCCACAGTTCCTCTAGCTTTCTCCGTAGAAAATACGAATGTGTAGGGCTAGTGTCTCCATGTGGAATGACTTCCTGTATCCAAGCTCAAAATAAAATGTTCCCCGATAAAAAACATTCAAAACAATAAAGTCTGTGGATAATCCTGAAAAATCAAACACAGAGGCTGTAGCAATATCTGTGATTGAGTTAAGCAAAACAAAACCAGATATTTCCGGTTTCATCCAGTCATATCCGGACAAACTGGTGTGGAATTCGTATGCAATGGACCGAGAAAATCACAGTAAAAATGGTTTTGGAGAAAAGCAGTCTTTTCGTTGGGAAGCGCATAAAATGTCATCTATACAAACAGAAATATCATGTTTTCGCAGTTCCTCAAGCTTTCTCCCTATAAAATACGAATGTGTAGAGTTGGTGTCTCCATGTGGAACCAATTATTGTTTCTTCAGTACAAAATTAAATGTTCACTGATAAAAACATTCAAAACAATAAAGTCCATCGATAATATCCAGAAAACACAAACACAGAGGCTATCACAATATTTCGGATTGAGTTTGCCAAAATATAACTGGATATTTCTGTTTTCATCCAGTCATATCCGGAAAAAGTCATTTGGAATTCGTATGCAATGGACTGAGAAAATCACAGTAAAAATGGTTTTGGAGAAAAGCAAAGTCTTTTCGTTAGGCAAGTGCATAAAGTGTCATCTATTCAAACAGAAATATCATGTTTGTTTGCCACAGTTCCTCTAGCTTTCTCCCTAGAAAATACAAATATGTAGAGCTGGCGTCCACATGGTGAACCAATTAGAATTTCTACGGGACAAAACGAAATGTTCCCTGATAAAAACATTTAAAACAATAAAGTCCATCTATAATATCAAGAATACACAAACACAGAAACTTTCACAATATTTCGCATTCAATTAATAAAAACAGACCCGGATATTTCCGGTTTCATCCAGTCATATCCGGAAAAAGTTGTTTGGAATTTGTATGCAATGGACCGAGAAAATCACAGTAAAAATGGTTTTGGCGAAATGCAAAGTCTTTTCGTTAGGCAAGTGCATAAAATGTCATCTATACAAACAGAAATATCATGTTTGTTTGCTGCAGTTCCTCTAGCTTTCTCCCTAGAAAATACGAATATTTTCAGCTGGGGTCTCCATGTGGAACCAATTGCTGTATCCAAGCTCAAAATAAAATGTTCCCCGATAAAAAAACATTCTAAAGAATAAAGTCCGGATAGGAAATTAGGAGAGCGGCAAGATGGCGGAATAGGCAGGGAGCACACTATTAGTCCAGGGGAGAGACTGTTTAATATAAGTGGAGATACTGCAGGGTAAGGAAGATTAGGGGATGAAACAGCAGAGTAAACACTTCCGGAACTAGTGATTCACAGTGTACCTGCGTGGAGAGCGTGTTAGCCCAAGTTCAGGACACCAGCGGCAGACTCAACACACCAGCGCTGGAACGTGAGGTGAGCCGAACCTCAACAGCCCAAGACACCAGCGGGCAAGTGGAAAGAGCAGGCTAGAGGGAACGAGGCTTGAAACTCCGTGGGGAAAAATTCACCAGGCCAACTAGAAGAGAGAGAGGAAAAAAAATTAAAAAATGACCGATACGGACACAAGTTTCTCTCTCTCCGCTCACCTCTCAAAGGTGAGCAAGACAGAGCAGGCGCCATTTTGGACATACATCATAAGCAGGGTGACCTCAGGTCTGCACCGGCCCTAAGCCTAGCAGAAACACCTGACTCTGGGGGGAGGGGTGAAATAACAGGAGGTTAGGATCTAACTTGGCAACCCAGTGGGAGATTGCAGGAGAATTGGAGCCCACACTGAGGGCAGCACAGATTTCCTGTGTGGTCCTTGGGAAAGAGCTTCCAATCTCTAGCTCCTGTGGGTATATCATTTGCCTGCTAACTACCTCCAATTGCCTTCAGCTGTGCAGAATTACTTCCCTTTTGAATCAAAAAAAAGAAAGAGACATTTACCACACCTAACCTGGGAGTGTCATCTTTGACACACCCTCAACCCTGAGGAACCAAACACAGCTCTCAGTCCACACTCATCTCAAGCCTCTAAGGCTCCACTGAGTCTAAGACTCCACTTAATATAGAGCCATAGTGTAACAAGAAAAAACACCACAGTGAAGAAACCAAATATCTCCAACATGCCAAACAACAAACACAAAAACCAAGCTAAGGAGAACAAGGAAGACACTATGGCGCCCCCAAATGAAAAAAGACACCCCAATTCAAGATTATGAAGACGATGAGATTGAAGAAATGCAAGAAGCGGATCTCAAAAAATTGATAAGAACATTAAGAAGTTCTCAAAAACAAATTCTTCAACTACAGAAATCCTTAATGGACAAGATAGAAAATCTCTCTCGTGAAAATGAAATATTAAGGAGGAATCAAAATGAAATGAAACAACTAGTGGAGCAAGAAACTGTGATAGTGACGAGAAATCATAATGAAATGAAGAATTCAATAGATCAAATGACAAACACATTAGAGAGCCTTAAAAACAGAATGGGCGAAGCAGAAGAGAGAATATCAGACTTAGAAGACGGAGAACAGGAAAGGAAACAGGCAAACCAAAGAAAAGAAGAAGAAATCGGAAATCTAAAAAATATTGTCAGGAATCTACAGGATACTATTAAAAAACCCAACATTCGGGTTCTAGGAGTTCCTGAAGGCATGGAGAGGGAGAAAGGATTAGAAGGCATTTTCAGTGAGATACTAGCAGAAAATTTCCCAGGTTTGGAGAAGGACAGAGGCATCTTAGTACAGGAAGCTTATAGAACCCCTAATAAACATGACCAAAAGACATCCTCACCACGACATGTTGTAATCAAACTCACCACAGTGAAACATAAAGAGAAGATCCTAAAATGTGCAAGAGAGAAATGTCAGATTACTCTTAGAGGATCTCCAATTAGACTCACAGCAGACTTCTCATCAAAAACCCTACAAGCTAGAAGGGAATGGCGAGACATAGCCCAGGTAGTAAGAGAGAAAAACTGCCAGCCCAGAATACTATATCCTGCAAAGGTCTCATTTGTGAATGAAGGTGAAATTAAGACTTTTCATAGCAAACAGAAACTGAAAGAATTTGTTGCCACTCATCCTGCCCTGCAAAATATGCTTAAAGATGTGTTACACAGAGAAACACAGAAACACGGTCACCAATAAGAAAGAAGGTAAAGGAAGGAAACCTCACAGCAAAAGATCACAGGAAGCTCAATTTCTCTTTGACATAGAATTAAACTCTGATGCTCTGTTAAAGCAATGTGTTAAAGTAATCTATTATGTGCTCTTGATGTCTGTTAAATTCTGATTGTTCAAAAACAGCTGAATTTTTATTAAGAGCTATGGGTTATTTAAATAGGTGCTTATTTTCAAAGATTTGAATAGTCACCTTGTAACAATGACCAAATTTGGTCTATGTTATGTCATGATTCTAAGGAATCTTATTTCAACCAGATATTTTGGATTTTGAGCCTTCTTGGCATTCATGACAGGCATTCAAAAAATCAAAGTTTCAAACAATCTGGTCTCTAAAATTTCCAGTAAATCCTGGAATTTGGCTTTTCCAGTTTGGGCCCAACTGAAAAAATCAAAGGACCTATGTCTCTCATCTTATAGAGACACCAACTAAGCAGGCTATTTGGATTATATTAGAAGGACTGTCAGGATGTGATATGGTACCAGACTTTAAGTTTCTATAATGGAAAATGCTATTAATACAAATGTTTGAGAATTAAAAAGTCTAATGATCTTGTGTTACTAGACATGATAGTTATCTTAATGAGAAAGCCCCAGAGGCCTAAAGGGTTACATTCTTGTAAAATCCTACAGGTGCTTTCAAAAATACTGTGAAGTAAGCAAGTGCCTCTTGTTGGTTGATGAGTTTATAATTTTAAACATGGCAACTTAAAGTCTTTTGTCATCCATAGTTATATATGATGTGCTGCTCATAAAACTAAAGCGTTGTTGGTTCTGTGTTTAGCTGTCCTCCTATAGGTTTCTATGGACTTTTTCCAGCCACTTTTATTGTATTCAGTACTTTGGGATGGCTCTGTAAACAGATGAAGCCAATAATGTATTAACAGTACCAACTGAGAGAAAGTATGGTTAACTGAGGTTACTAAAAACAAAAAGCAATTCAAATCCATTGGCAATCTACAAAAAGAGTTAAAGATTTTAAAAGCTATTATTAAAATTTCTATATTGGTCTATTATGCTAAGTTATATGTGTGTACATATTGTATGTCCACATGGGGAAATTTTATTAAGAGTTTTATTTTAAATGGCTTATAGATAAGATTGTCCATAAATTTAAGCTGCTAAAATCAATCAAAGATACATTTTAATTGGTGTGACCTGAATCTCTGTATCATATGTTTTAGACTTGTTGGTAGAAAGAAACTAAAGACATTTTAGATGGTTGTGCTTAAGTTTACTGGCTAAACAAACTACACCATGTTAGATATTTAAGAGGTGTTTTCAAATACATGATTCTTAAAATTTATAGAAGGCATTGGACCTTCTGGTAAATGTTTTCTTAAGTTGGTATCTAATGGTTGAAACAGTGTGCTAAGTATTCATGTAATATTGCTATTGTCAGTAAGCGATCTAGGACTTGCTCCCTCAGTTCTCTATTCTAAGCCCAACTTGTTCTTTCATTTCTCTATTCTCTTCAAGGTAGGAAACTAATTCTATTATAAAGGAATCTGTAGGACGCACAATTTAATCTTTAGACCTTATAAAAGAGATGGCTAACATTTTTCTGTAATAGCATAGCCAAAATAAGAACTTAAATAATAATCTCATAGTAGATTCACTTTGCCATCCGCGAAGTATACAGTAAGTAGAAAAAAACCTCCCTTTCAGACCAAAGGGAAAGAAAGTTTAAAGTGAGAATATAATTTTCCTCATGGGCATTGTCTACCTTAGAAAAACTACTGCAGAACATGCCTGTGACTATAGACTTGTAGTTCAGGCCGCAGAAGATTAGAGATGGGACTCGGGCACTCCCTTGACTTGCATCCTCTGGTCTGCTTTAACAGAAACCAGGAGGAAAAGAAAGCTCGGCATCAGAAGCAATGGGTGGCAGGCCTATTAATGGCTGATCTGTACAGTGATCTGCCCTCAAGGAGACCCAACAGGCCAGTCCACTGCAGTGGCTTTCAATGTGGTAAGCCTGGGCTTCAGCAGAAGTCAGCTTGTGAAGAGCCCTGGTAGCTCTGCCAAGAGTTGGATCACTGGAAATGGACCTGCCCTGGAGTCGAAGGATGCCCAGGTCAGAGCCACAGATCTTATTGGCTCTAAGCTGAAAAGCCCTTCACTCAGCCCAACTTCCAAAGTGACCACTGCAGCTGAGGGTTTGGTCAAGTAGGGTCAGCAACATTGCAGGCAGAACTGTAAATTTCTTGTTAGAGATGCCCCCTGCATTTACCTGGCCAGCGCTCCTCCCAGGCCAGCCAAGTAATGAAAGTCAACAGAGTGCCTTCCCCTAGGAGGTTCACACCTCCCTTAGGATATACCCCATGTGAAGAGATAGATAGGTCTGGGCCTCTGAATTTACAAGGCCTAAAGCCCACCAGATTATTATCAAGCCCCTTCTATCAGGTTCTATTTGCCTCTCAATCAGAAAAATTACTTGTAGCTTAGACAGCACCTTTCTTAGCTCCTCTAATAATGACTCTGTCCTTTGTTCTAGGCCCTGTCTAGTGCACTTGGGCCTCATTCCTTTGCAATCATAACCTCTACTCTACCACCAATGGCTCTACTCCCAACCTGTGTGTACTGATGGTCCTCTTCCCCACTTAATGCTGTACAATTGTTCAAACCTGGTAAGTGCCACTCTATGGATCATTGGTTACTATCCTCACTCTGTCTTTTATGACCTTGTCTAAATATGATCAGAGTCGGTAAACTTGGAAGGTTTCCAATGGCTTGACAACACATGATGAAAGCCTAGGATGGTTAATGGTGCCATAAAATAGAGTGTCGATTTGTAGGGTCAACAACAGGAGCCACTGTGCACTTGCTCCTCATGTGGGATCTCTGTCCTTAATGTGCTGTACATTGTGATTTTATGCTATAACTAGTACTCAAACAGCATGTTTCACTTTGTGTTTCTATGTGGGTGCAAAGTGTTGAAATCTTTACTTCATATATACTAAATTGATCCTATGTATATAAAGAGAATTGTAAATGAATCTTGATGCAAATGAAAGGGGAGAGGGAGCGGTAGAGGGGAGGGTTGCGGGTGGGAAGGGAGTTATGGGAGGGGGAAGCCATTGTAATCGATAAGCTGTACACTGGAAATTTATATTCATTAAATAAAAGCTTATCCAGAAAACACAAACACAGAGGCTTTCACAATATTTCAGATTGAGTTAGCCAAAAGACAGCCATATATTTCTAGTTTCATCCAGTCATATGCGGATAAAGTGGTGTGGAATTCGTATGCAATGAACAAAAAAAATCAAAGTACAAATGGTTTTGGAGAAGAGCAAAGAATTTTCGTTAGGCAAGTGCATAAAATGTCATCTATACAAACAAATATCATGTTTGTTTGCCGCAGTTCCTCTAGCTTTCTACCTAGAAAATATGAATGTGTAGAGTGGTGTCTTCATGTGGAACCAATTAATGTATCCAAGCTCAAAATAAAATATTCCCTGATAAAGAAAAACATTCAAAACAATAAAGTCCGTGGATAATATCCAGAAAACACAAACACAGAGGCTGTAGCAATATCTGGGAATGAGTTAGCCAAAAAGAAAACCGGATATTTCCGATTATAGTCAGTCATATCCGGTAAACTGGTGTGGAATTCGTATGCAATGCACCGAGAAAATCACAGTAAAATTGGTTTTGGATGAAAGCAAAGTCTTTTCGTTAGGCGAGTGCATAAAATGTCATCTACACAAACAGAAATATCCTGTTTGTTTGCCGCAGTTCCTCTAGCTTTCTCCCTAGAAAATAAAAATATGTAGAGGTGGTGTCCCCATGATGAACCAATTACTGTATCCAAGCTAAAAATAAAATGTTCCCCGATAAAAAATATTCAAAACAATAAAGTGCATTTATAATACCCAGAAAACAAATACAGAGGTTGTAGCAATATCTGGGATTGAGTTAGCCAAAACAAAACCAGATATTTCCGTTTTCATCCACTCATATCCGGACAAACTGGTGTGGAATTCGTATGCAATGGATCGAGAAAACCACAGTAAAAATGGTTTTGGAGAAAAGCAATGTCTTTTCGTTAGGAAAGTGCATAAAATGTCATCTATACAAACAAATATCATGTTTGTTTGGCGCAGATCCTCCAGCTTTCTCCCTAGAAAATACGAATATATTTGAGCTGGTGTCTCCATGTGGAACCAATTAATGTATCCAAGCTCAAAATAAAATATTCCCTGATAAAGAAAAACATTCAAAACAATAAAGTCCGTGGATAATATCCAGAAAACACAAACACAGAGGCTGTAGCGATATCTGGGAATGAGTTAGCCAAAAAGAAACCGGATATTTCCGATTTCAGTCAGTCATATCCGGTAAACTGGTGTGGAATTCGTATGCAATGCACCAAGAAAATCACAGTAAAATTGGTTTTGGATGAAAGCAAAGTCTTTTCGTTAGGCGAGTGCATAAAATGTCATCTACACAAACAGAAATATCCTGTTTGTTTGCCGCAGTTCCTCTAGCTTTCTCCCTAGAAAATAAAAATATGTAGAGGTGGTGTCTCCATGTGGAACCAATTACTGGATCCAAGCTGAAAGTAAAATGTTCCCCGATAAAAAATTTTAAAAACAATAAAGCCCATGGATAATATCCGGAAAACACAAACACAGATTCTTTCACAATATTTGGGATTGAGTTAGCCAAAACAAAACCTGATATTTCAGTTTTCAACCAGTCACATCCGTACAATGTGTTGTGGAATTCGTATGCAATGGACCAAGAAAATCACAGTAAAAATGGTTTTGGAGAGAAGCAAAGTCTTTTCGTTAGGCAAGTGCATAAAATGTCATCTATACAAACAGAAATATCATGTTTGTTTGCCACAGTTCCTCTAGCTTTCTTTATAGAAAATACGAATGTTTAGTGCTGGTGTCTCCATTTTGAATCAATTAATGTTTCCAAGCACAAAATTAAATGTTACCCGATAAAAAATATTCAAAATAATAAAGCCCCTGGATAATATCAGGAATACACATACACAGAGGTTTTAGCAATATCTCGGATTGATTTAGCCAAAACAAAACGGGATATTTCCGGTTTCATCCAGTCATATCCGGACAAACTGGTGTGGAATTCGTATGCAATGGATCAAGAAAATCACAGTAAAAATGGTTTTGGAGGAAAGCAAAGTCTTTTCTTTAGGCAAGTGGATAAAATGTCATCTATACAAACAGAAATATCAGGTTTGTTTGCCGCAGTTCCTTTAGCTTTCTCTTTAGAAAATACGAGTGTGTAGAGCTGGTGTCTCAATGTGGAACCAATTAGTGTTTCCAAAACAAAATTAAATGTTCCCTCAAAAAAAAACATTCATAAAAAATAAAGCCCGTGGATAATATCAGTAATACACAAACACAGAGGCTTTCACAATATTTCGGATTGAGTTAGCCAAAACACAACCCGATATTTCTGGTTTCATCCAGTCATATCCGGACAAAGTGGTGTGGAATTCATATGCAATGGACCGAGAAAATCTCAGTAAAAATGGTTTTGGAGAAAAGCAAAGTCTTTTCGTTAGGCAAGTGCATAAAATGTCATCTATACGAAATGAAATATCAGGTTTGTTTGCCGCAGTTCCTCTAGCTTTCTCCTTAGAAAATACGAATGTGCAGAGCTGGTGTCTCCATGTGGAAACATTACTGTATCCAAGCTCAAAATTATATGTTCCCTGATAAAAAAACATTCAAAACAATAAAGTCTGTGGATAATATCAGGAATACACAAACACAGAGGCTGTAGCAATATCTGGGATTGAGTGAGCCAAAACACAACCGTATATTTCTGTTTTCATCCAGTCATATCCGGACAAACTGGTATGGAATTCGTATGCAATGGACCGAGAAAATCACAGTACAAATGGTTTTGGAGAAAAGCAAAGTCTTTTCGTTAGGCAAGTGGTTAAAATGTCATCTATATAAACAGAAATATCATGTTTGTGTGGTACAGTTCCTCTAGCTTTCTCCCTGGAAAATACGAATGTGTACAGCTACTGTCTCCATGTGGAAACAATTAGTGATTCTCTTCAAAATTAAATGTTCCCTGATAAAAGACATTCAAAACAATAAAGTCTGTGGATAATATCAGGAACACTCAAACACAGAGGCCTTCACAATATTTCAGATTGAGTTAATCAAAACACAACCGGATATTTCCAGTCTCATCCAGTCATAGCCGGACAAAGTGGTGTGGAATTCGTATGCCATGGACCGAGAAAATCAGAGTAAAAATGGTTGTGGAGAAAAGCAAAGTCTTTTCGTTAGGCAAGTGCATAAAATGTCATAAACACAAACAGAAATATCCTGTTTGTTTGCCGCAGTTCCTCTAGCTTTCTCCCTAGAAATTACAAATGTGTAGAGCTGGTGTTCCCATGATGAACAAATTAGTGTTTCAACGGTATAAAATTAAATGTTCCCTGTAAAAATATTGAAAACAATAAGTCCATCGATAATATCCAGAAAACACAAACACAGAGGCTGTAGCAATATTTTGGATTGAGTTAGCCAAAACACAACCAGATATTTCTGGTTTCATCCAGTCATATCCAGGCAAACTGGTGTGGAATTCGTATGCAATGGACCGAGAAAATCACAGTAAAAATGGATTTTGAGAAAAGCAAATTCTGTTCGTTAGGCAAGTGCACAAAATGTCATCTACACAAACAAAAATATCATGTTCGTTTGCCCCAGTTCCTCTAGCTTTCTCCCTAGAAAATAGGAATGTGTAGAGCTGGTGTCCATGTGGAACAAATTATTGTTTCTACGGTACAACATAAAATGCTCCCTGATAAAAACATTCAAAACAATAAAGTCCCTCGATAATATCCAGAAAACACAAACTCAGAGGCTGTAGCAATATTTTGGATTGAGTTAGCCAAAACACAACCGGATAATTCTGATTTCATCAATCATATCTGGTAAACTGGTATGGAATTCATTTGCAATGGACCGAGAAAATCACAGTAAAAATCGTGTTGGAGAGAAGCAAAGTCTTTTCGTTAGGCAAGTGCATAAAATGTCATCTATACAAACAGAAATATCATGTTTGTTTGTCGCAGTTCCTCTAGCTTTTTCCCTAGAAAATACAAATATTTAGAGGTGCTTTCTCCACGTGGAAGCAATTAAAGTATCCAAGCTGAAAATAAAATGTTCCCCGATAAAAAATTTTCAAAACAATAAAGCCCGTGGATAATATCCGGAAAACACAAACACAGATGCTTTCACAATATTTGGGATTGAGTTAGCCAAAACACAACCTGATATTTCTGTTTTCAACCAGTCACATCCGGACAATGTGTTGTGGAATTCGTATGCAATGGACCGAGAAAATCACAGAAAAATGGTTTTGGAGAGAAGCAAAGTCTTTTCGTTAGGCAAGTGCATAAAATCTCATCTATACAAACAGAAATATCATGTTTGTTTGCCGCAGTTCCTTTAGCTTTCTCCCTAGAAAATACGAATGTGTAGAGCTGGTGTCTCGATGTGGAACCAATTAGTGTTTCCAAAAACAAAATTAAATATTCCCTGAAAAAAACATTCATAAAAAATAATGTCCGTGGATAATATCAGTAATACACAAACACAGAGGCTTTCACAATATTTCAGATTGAGTGAGCCAAAACACAACCGGATATTTCTGGTTTCATCCAGTCATATCCGGACAAAGTGGTGTGGAATTCGTATGCAATGGACCGAGATAATCACATTAAAAATGGTTTTGGAGAAAAGCAAAGTCTTTTAATTAGGCAAGTGCATAAAATATCATCTATAAAAACAGAAATATCACGTTTGTTTGCCACAGTTCCTCTAGCATTCTCCATAGAAAATACGAATGTGTAGAGCAGGTGTCTCCATGTGGAAACAATTAGTGTTTCGCAGGACAAATTAAATGTTCCCTGATAAAAGATATTGAAAACAACAAATTCTGTGGATATTATCAGGAATACACAAACACGGAGGCTGTAGCAATATCAGGGATTCAGGTAGCCAAATCACAACCTGATATTTCTGGTTTCATCCAGTCATATCCGGACAAACTGGTGTGGAATTCGTATGCAGTGGACCGAGAAAATCACAGTAAAAATGGTTTTGGAGAAAAGCAAAGTCTTTTCGTTAGGCAAGTGCGTAAAACGTCATCTATACAAACAGAAATATCATGTTTGTTTGCCGCAGATCCCCCAGCTTTCTCCCTAGAAAATACGAATATATTTGAGATGGTGTCTCCATGTGGAACCAATTAATGTATCCAAGCTCAAAATAAAATATTCCCTGATAAAGAAAAACATCCAAAACAATAAAGTCCGTGGATAATATCCAGAAAACAGAAACACAGAGGCTGTAGCAATATCTGGGAATGAGTTAGCCAAAAAGAAAACCGGATATTTCCGATTTCAATCAGTCATATCCGATAAACTGGTGTGGAATTCGTATGCAATGCACCGAGAAAATCACAGTAAAAATGGTTTTGGATGAAAGCAAAGTCTTTTCGTTAGGCGAGTGCATAAAATGTCATCTACACAAACAGAAATATCCTGTTTGTTTGCCGCAGTTCCTCTAGCTTTCTCCCTAGAAAATAAAAATATGTAGAGGTGGTGTCTCCATGTGGAACCAATTACTGGATCCAAGCTGAAAGTAAAATGTTCCCCGATAAAAAAATTTAAAAACAATAAAGCCCATGGATAATATCCGGAAAACACAAACACAGATTCTTTCACAATATTTGGGATTGAGTTAGCCAAAACACAACCTGATATTTCTGTTTTCAACCAGTCACATCCGGACAATGTGTTGTGGAATTCGTATGCAATGGACAAAGAAAATCACAGTAAAAATGGTTTTGGAGAGAAGCAAAGTCTTTTCGTTAGGCAAGTGCATAAAATGTCATCTATACAAACAGAAATATCATGTTTGTTTGCCACAGATCCTCAAGCTTTCTTTCTAGAAAATATGAATGTTTAGTGCTGGTGTCTCCATTTTGAATCAATTAATGTTTCCAAGCAAAAAATTAAATGTTACCCGATAAAAAATATTCAAAATAATAAAGCCCCTGGATAATATCAGGAATACACATACACAGAGGTTTTAGCAATATCTTGGATTGATTTAGCCAAACACAACCGGATATTTACGGTTTCATCCAGTCATATCCGGACAAACTAGCGTGGAATTCGTATGCAATGGAACAAGAAAATCACAGTAAAAATGGTTATGGAGGAAAGCAAAGTCTTTTCGTTAGGCAAGTGCATGAAATGTCATCTATACAAACAGAAATATCATGTTTGTTTGCCGCAGTTCCTTTAGCTTTCTCTTTAGAAAATACGAGTGTGTAGAGCTGGTGTCTCAATGTGGAACCAATTAGTGTTTCCAAAAAAAAATTAAATGTTCCCTGAAAAAAACATTCATAAAAAATAAAGCCCGTGGATAATATCAGTAATACACAAACACAGAGGCTTTCACAATATTTCGGATTGAGTTAGCCAAAACACAACCCGATATTTCTGGTTTCATCCAGTCATATCCGGACAAAGTGGTGTGGAATTCGTATGCAATGGACCGAGAAAATCTCAGTAAAAATGGTTTTGGAGAAAAGCAAAGTCTTTTCGTTAGGCAAGTGCATAAAATGTCATTAACACAAACAGAAATATCCTGTTTGTTTGCCGCAGTTCCTCTAGCTTTCTCCCTAGAAATTACGAATGTGTAGAGCTGGTGTTCCCATGATGAACGAATTAGTGTTTCTACGGTATAAAATTAAATGTTCCCTGTAAAAATATTGAAAACAATAAGTCCATCGATAATATCCAGAAAACACAAACACAGAGGCTATAGCAATATTTTGGATTGAGTTACCCAAAACACAACCAGATATTTCTGGTTTCATGCAGTCATATCCAGACAAAGTGGTGAAGGAATTCGTATGCAATGGACCGAGAAAATCACAGTAAAAATGGTTTTGGAGAAAAGCAAAGTCTTTTCGTTAGGCAAGTGCACAAAATGTCATCTACACAAACAGAAATATCATGTTTGTTTGCCGCAGTTCCTCTAGTTTTCTCCCTAGAAAACACGAATTTGTAGAGCTGGTGTCCCTATGATGAACCAATTAGTGTTTCTACAGTACAAAATTAAATGTTCCCTAATAAAAGCATTCAAAACAATAAAGTACGTTGATTATATCCAGAAAACACAAACACAGAGGCTATAGCAATATTTCAGATTGAGTTAGCCAAAACACAAACAGATATTTCTGCTTTCATCCAGTCATATGTGGACCAAGTTTTGTGGAATTCATATGCAATGGACAGAGAAATTCACAGTACAAATGGTTTTGGAGAAAAGCAAAGTCTTTTCGTTAGGCAAGTGCATAAAATCTCATAGATATAAACAGAAATATCATGTTTGTTTGCCGCAGTTCCTCTAGCTTTCTCCCTAGAAAATACGAATGTGTAGAGCTGGTGTCTCCATGTGGAAACAATTAGTGTTTCAACGGTACAAAATTAAATGTTCCCTGATAAAAAAATTCAGAACAATAAATTCTCTGGATAATGTCAGGAATACACAAACACAAAGGCTGTAGCAATATCTGGGATTGAGTTAGCCAAAACAAAACTGGATATTTCCGGTTTCATCCAGTCATATTCGGACAAACTGGTGTGGAATTCGTATGTAATGGACCGAGAAAATCACAGTAAAACTGGAGAAAACCAAAGTCTTTTCGTTAGGCAAATGCATAAAATGTCATCTACACAAACAGAAATATCAGGTTTGTTTGCCGCAGTTCCTCTAGCTTTCTCCCTAGGAACTACGAATATATTTCAGCTTGTGTCTCCATGTGGAACCAATTACTGTATCCAAGCAAAAATAAAATCTTTCCCAATTTAAAAAAACTTTTAAAACAATAAACTCTGTGGATAATATCAGGAATACACAAACACAGAGGCTGTAGCAATATCTGGGGTTTAGTTAGCCAAAAAAAAAAAAAAAACGGATATTTCCGGTTTCATCCAGTCATATCCAGACAAACTGGAGAGGGATTCCAATGCAATGGACCGAGAAAATCACAATAAAAGTTGTTTTGGAGAAAAGCAATGTCTTTTCGTTAGGCAAGTGCATAAAATGTCATCTATACAAAAAGAAATATCAGGTTTGTTTGCCGCAGTTCCTCTAGCTTTCTCCTTAGAAAATACGAATGTGTATAGCTGGTGTCTCCATGTGGAAACATTACTGTATCCAAGCTCAAAATTATATGTTCCCTGATAAAAAAACATTCAAAACAATAAAGTCTGTGGATAATATCAGGAATACACAAACACAGAGGCTGTAGCAATATCTGGGATTGAGTGAGCCAAAACACAACCGTATATTTCTGTTTTCATCCAGTCATATCCGGACAAACTGGTATGGAATTCGTATGCAATGGACCGAGAAAATCACAGTACAAATGGTTTTGGAGAAAAGCAAAGTCTTTTCGTTAGGCAAGTGGATAAAATGTCATCTATACAAACAGAAATATCATGTTTGTTTGATACAGTTCCTCTAGCTTTCTCCCTGGAAAATACGAATGTGTATAGCTACTGTCTCCATGTGGAAACAATTAGTGTTTCCCTTCAAAATTAAATGTTCCCTGATAAAAGACATTCAAAACAATAAAGTCTGTGGATAATATCAGGAACACTCAAACACAGAGGCTTTCACAATATTTTGGATTGAGTTAACCAAAACACAACCGGATATATCCGGTTTCATCCAGTCATAGCCGGACAAAGTGGTGTGGAATTCGTATGCAATGGACCGAGAAAATCAGAGTAAAAATGGTTGTGGAGAAAAGCAAAGTCTTTTCATTAGGCAAGTGCAAAAATGTCATCTATACAAACAGAAATATCATGTTTGCTTGCTGCAGTTCCTCTAGCTTTCTCCCTAGAAAATATGAATATGTAGAGCTGGTGTCCCCTTGATGAACCAATTAGTGTTTCAAGGGTACCAAATTAAATGTTCCCTGATAAAAAATATTCAAAAAAATAAAGTCCATCGATAATATCCAGAAAACACATACACAGAAGCTTTCACATTATTTGGGATTTAGTTAGCCAAAACAAAACTAGATATTTCCGGATTCATCCAGTCATATCCGGAGAAACTGGTGTGGAATTCATATGAATTGTACCAAGAAAATGCAGAAAAATTGTTTTGGAGAAAAGCAAAGTCTTTTCGTTAGGCAAGTGCGTAAAATGTCATCTATACAAACAGAAATATCATGTTTGTTTGCTGCAGTTCCTCTAGCTTTCTCCCTAGAAAATACGAATGCTTAGAGCTGGTGTTCCCATGATGAACCAATTAGTGATTCTATGGTACAAAATTAAATGTTCCCTGATAAAAACATTCAAAACAATAAAATCCATTCATAATATCTTGAAAACACAAACACAGAATCTTTCACAATATTTCGGATTGAGTTAGCCAAAACACAACCAGATATTTCTGGTTTCATCCAGTCATATCCGGACAAAGTGGTGTGGAATTTGTATGCAATGGACAGAGAAAATCTCAGTAAAAATGGTTTTGGAGAAAAGCAAAGATTTTCCTTAGGCAAGAGCATAAAATGTCATCTATACAAACAGAAATATGATGTTTTTTTGCCGCTGATCCTCTAGCTTTCTACCTAGAAAATACGAATACTTAGAGCTGGGGTCTCCATGTGGAAACAATTACTCTATCCAAGCTCAAAATAATATGTTCCCCGATGAAAAACATTCAAAACAATAAATCCCGTTGATAATATCCAGAAAACACAAACACAGAGGCTGTAGCAATATCTGGGATTGAGTGAGCCAAAACACAACCGTATATTTCTGTTTTCATCCAGTCATATCCGGACAAACTGGTATGGAATTCGTATGCAATGGACCGAGAAAATCACAGTACAAATGGTTTTGGAGAAAAGCAAAGTCTTTTCGTTAGGCAAGTGGATAAAATGTCATCTATACAAACAGAAATATCATGTTTGTGTGGTACAGTTCCTCTAGCTTTCTCCCTGGAAAATACGAATGTGTATAGCTACTGTCTCCATGTGGAAACAATTAGTGTTTCCCTTCAAAATTAAATGTTCCCTGATAAAAGACATTCAAAACAATAAAGTCTGTGGATAATATCAGGAACACTCAAACACAGAGGCTTTCACAATATTTTGGATTGAGTTAACCAAAACACAACCGGATATATCCGGTTTCATCCAGTCATAGCCGGACAAAGTGGTGTGGAATTCGTATGCAATGGACCGAGAAAATCAGAGTAAAAATGGTTGTGGAGAAAAGCAAAGTCTTTCGTTAGGCAAGTGGATAAAATGTCATCTATACAAACAGAAATATCATGTTTGTTTGGTACAGTTCCTCTAGCTTTCTCCCTGGAAAATACGAATGTGTACAGCTACTGTCTACATGTGGAAACAATTAGTGTTTTCCTTCAAAATTAAATGTTCCCTGATAAAAGACATTCAAAACAATAAAGTCTGTGGATAATATCAGGAACACTCAAACACAGAGGCTTTCACAATATTTTGGATTGAGTTAACCAAAACAAACCGGATATATCCGGTTTCATCCAGTCATAGCTGGACAAAGTGGTGTGGAATTCGTATGCAATGGACCGAGAAAATCAGAGTAAAAATGGTTGTGGAGCAAAGCAAAGTCTTTTCATTAGGCAAGTGCAAAAATGTCATCTATACAAACAGAAATAGCATGTTTGCTTGCTGCAGTTCCTCTAGCTTTCTCCCTAGAAAATATGAATATGTAGAGCTGGTGTCCCCTTGATGAACCAATTAGTGTTTCAAGGGTACCAAATTAAATGTTCCCTGATAAAAAATATTCAAAAAAATAAAGTCCATCGATAATATCCAGAAAACACATACACAGAAGCTTTCACAATATTTCGGATTTAGTTAGCCAAAACAAAACTAGATATTTCCAGATTCATCCAGTCATATCCGGAGAAACTGGTGTGGAATTCATATGAAGTGTACCAAGAAAATGCAGAAAAATTGTTTTGGAGAAAAGCAAAGTCTTTTCGTTAGGCAAGTGCGTAAAATGTCATCTATACAAACAGAAATATCATGTTTGTTTGCTGCAGTTCCTCTAGCTTTCTCCCTAGAAAATACGAATGCTTAGAGCTGGTGTTCCCATGATGAACCAATTAGTGATTCTATGGTACAAAATTAAATGTTCCCTGATAAAAACATTCAAAACAATAAAATCCATTCATAATATCTTGAAAACACAAACACAGAATCTTTCACAATATTTCGGATTGAGTTAGCCAAAACACAACCAGATATTTCTGGTTTCATCCAGTCATATCCGGACAAAGTGGTGTGGAATTCGTATGCAATGGACCGAGAAAATCTCAGTAAAAATGGTTTTGGAGAAAAGCAAAGTCCTTTCCTTAGGCAAGAGCATAAAATGTCATCTATACAAACAGAAATATGATGTTTGTTTGCCGCTGATCCTCTAGCTTTCTACCTAGAAAATACGAATACTTAGAGCTGGGGTCTCCATGTGGAAACAATTACTCTATCCAAGCTCAAAATAATATGTTCCCCGATGAAAAACATTCAAAACAATAAATCCCGTTGATAATATCCAGAAAACACAAACACAGAGGCTGTAGCAATATCTGGGATTGAGTGAGCCAAAACAAAACTAGATATTTCTGTTTTCACCCAGTCATATCTGGACAAACTGGTGTGGAATTCGTATGCAATGGACCGAGAAAATCACAGTACAAATGGTTTTGGAGAAAAGCAAAGCCTTTTTGTTAGGCAAGTGCATAAAATGTCATCTATACAAACAGAAATATAATGTTTGCTTGCCGTAGATCCTCTAGCTTTCTACCTAGAAAATACAAATACGTAGAACTGGGGTCTCCATGTGGAAACAATTACTCTATCCAGGCTGATAAAAATATGTTCCCCGATGAAAAACATTCAAATCAATAAATCCCGTTGATAATATCCAGAAAACACAAACACAGATGCTGTAGCAATATCTGGGATTGAGTTAGCCAAAACAAAACCAGATATTTCCGGTTTCATCCAGTCAATCTGGAAAACGGGTGTGGAATTCGTATGCAATGGACTGAGAAAATCACAGTAAAAATGGTTTTGGAGAAAAGCAAAGTCTTTTCGTTAGGCAAGTGCATAAAATGTCATCTATACAAACAGAAATATCATGTTTGCTTGCTGCAGTTCCTCTAGCTTTCTCCCTAGAAAATATGAATATGTAGAGCTGGTGTCCCCATGATGAACCAATTAGTGTTTCAACGCTACCAAATTAAATGTTCCCTGATAAAAAATATTCAAAACAATAAAGTCCATCGATAATATCCAGAAAACACATACACAGAAGCTTTCACATTATTTCGGATTTAGTCAGCCAAAACAAAACTGGATATTTCCGGATTCATCCAGTCATATCTGGAGAAACTGGTGTGGAATTCATATGAAGTGTACCAAGAAAATGCAGAAAAATTGTTTTGGAGAAAAGCAAAGTCTTTTCGTTAGGCAAGTGCGTAAAATGTCATCTATACAAACAGAAATATCATGTTTGTTTGCTGCAGTTCCTCTAGCTTTCTCCCTAGAAAATACGAATGCTTAGAGCTGGTGTTCCCATGATGAACCAATTAGTGATTCTATGGTACAAAATTAAATGTTCCCTGATAAAAACATTCAAAACAATAAAATCCATTCATAATATCTTGAAAACACAAACACAGAATCTTTCACAATATTTCGGATTGAGTTAGCCAAAACACAACCAGATATTTCTGGTTTCATCCAGTCATATCCGGACAAAGTGGTGTGGAATTTGTATGCAATGGACAGAGAAAATCTCAGTAAAAATGGTTTTGGAGAAAAGCAAAGATTTTCCTTAGGCAAGAGCATAAAATGTCATCTATACAAACAGAAATATGATGTTTGTTTGCCGCTGATCCTCTAGCTTTCTACCTAGAAAATACGAATACTTAGAGCTGGGGTCTCCATGTGGAAACAATTACTCTATCCAAGCTCAAAATAATATGTTCCCCGAAGAAAAACATTCAAAACAATAAATCCCGTTGATAATATCCAGAAAACACAAACACAGAGGCTGTAGCAATATCTGGGATTGAGTGAGCCAAAACACAACCGTATATTTCTGTTTTCATCCAGTCATATCCGGACAAACTGGTATGGAATTCGTATGCAATGGACCGAGAAAATCACAGTACAAATGGTTTTGGAGAAAAGCAAAGTCTTTTCGTTAGGCAAGTGGATAAAATGTCATCTATACAAACAGAAATATCATGTTTGTGTGGTACAGTTCCTCTAGCTTTCTCCCTGGAAAATACGAATGTGTACAGCTACTGTCTCCATGTGGAAACAATTAGTGTTTCCCTTCAAAATTAAATGTTCCCTGATAAAAGACATTCAAAACAATAAAGTCTGTGGATAATATCAGGAACACTCAAACACAGAGTCTTTCACAATATTTTGGATTGAGTTAACCAAAACACAACCGGATATATCCGGTTTCATCCAGTCATAGCCGGACAAAGTGGTGTGGAATTCGTATGCAATGGACCGAGAAAATCAGAGTAAAAATGGTTGTGGAGAAAAGCAAAGTCTTTCGTTAGGCAAGTGGATAAAATGTCATCTATACAAACAGAAATATCATGTTTGTTTGGTACAGTTCCTCTAGCTTTCTCCCTGGAAAATACGAATGTGTACAGCTACTGTCTACATGTGGAAACAATTAGTGTTTTCCTTCAAAATTAAATGTTCCCTGATAAAAGACATTCAAAACAATAAAGTCTGTGGATAATATCAGGAACACTCAAACACAGAGGCTTTCACAATATTTTGGATTGAGTTAACCAAAACAAACCGGATATATCCGGTTTCATCCAGTCATAGCCGGACAAAGTGGTGTGGAATTCGTATGCAATGGACCGAGAAAATCAGAGTAAAAATGGTTGTGGAGAAAAGCAAAGTCTTTTCATTAGGCAAGTGTAAAAATGTCATCTATACAAACAGAAATATCATGTTTGCTTGCTGCAGTTCCTCTAGCTTTCTCCCTAGAAAATATGAATATGTAGAGCTGGTGTCCCCTTGATGAACCAATTAGTGTTTCAAGGGTACCAAATTAAATGTTCCCTGATAAAAAATATTCAAAAAAATAAAGTCCATCGATAATATCCAGAAAACACATACACAGAAGCTTTCACAATATTTCGGATTTAGTTAGCCAAAACAAAACTAGATATTTCCAGATTCATCCAGTCATATCCGGAGAAACTGGTGTGGAATTCATATGAAGTGTACCAAGAAAATGCAGAAAAGTTGTTTTGGAGAAAAGCAAAGTCTTTTCGTTAGGCAAGTGCGTAAAATGTCATCTATACAAACAGAAATATCATGTTTGTTTGCTGCAGTTCCTCTAGCTTTCTCCCTAGAAAATACGAATGCTTAGAGCTGGTGTTCCCATGATGAACCAATTAGTGATTCTATGGTACAAAATTAAATGTTCCCTGATAAAAACATTCAAAACAATAAAATCCATTCATAATATCTTGAAAACACAAACACAGAATCTTTCACAATATTTCGGATTGAGTTAGCCAAAACACAACCAGATATTTCTGGTTTCATCCAGTCATATCCGGACAAAGTGGTGTGGAATTCGTATGCAATGGACCAAGAAAATCTCAGTAAAAATGGTTTTGGAGAAAAGCAAAGTCCTTTCCTTAGGCAAGAGCATAAAATGTCATCTATACAAACAGAAATATGATGTTTGTTTGCCGCTGATCCTCTAGCTTTCTACCTAGAAAATACGAATACTTAGAGCTGGGGTCTCCATGTGGAAACAATTACTCTATCCAAGCTCAAAATAATATGTTCCCCGATGAAAAACATTCAAAACAATAAATCCCGTTGATAATATCCAGAAAACACAAACACAGAGGCTGTAGCAATATCTGGGATTGAGTGAGCCAAAACAAAACTAGATATTTCTGTTTTCACCCAGTCATATCTGGACAAACTGGTGTGGAATTCGTATGCAATGGACCGAGAAAATCACAGTACAAATGGTTTTGGAGAAAAGCAAAGCCTTTTTGTTAGGCAAGTGCATAAAATGTCATCTATACAAACAGAAATATAATGTTTGCTTGCCGTAGATCCTCTAGCTTTCTACCTAGAAAATACAAATACGTAGAACTGGGGTCTCCATGTGGAAACAATTACTCTATCCAGGCTGATAAAAATATGTTCCCCGATGAAAAACATTCAAATCAATAAATCCCGTTGATAATATCCAGAAAACACAAACACAGATGCTGTAGCAATATCTGGGATTGAGTTAGCCAAAACAAAACCAGATATTTCCGGTTTCATCCAGTCAATCTGGAAAACGGGTGTGGAATTCGTATGCAATGGACTGAGAAAATCACAGTAAAAATGGTTTTGGAGAAAAGCAAAGTCTTTTCGTTAGGCAAGTGCATAAAATGTCATCTATACAAACAGAAATATCATGTTTGCTTGCTGCAGTTCCTCTAGCTTTCTCCCTAGAAAATATGAATATGTAGAGCTGGTGTCCCCATGATGAACCAATTAGTGTTTCAACGGTACCAAATTAAATGTTCCCTGATAAAAAATATTCAAAACAATAAAGTCCATCGATAATATCCAGAAAACACATACACAGAAGCTTTCACATTATTTCGGATTTAGTTAGCCAAAACAAAACTGGATATTTCCGGATTCATCCAGTCATATCTGGAGAATCTGGTGTGGAATTCATATGAAGTGTACCAAGAAAATGCAGAAAAATTGTTATGGAGAAAAGCAAAGTCTTTTCGTTAGGCAAGTGTGTAAAATGTCATCTATACAAACAGAAATATCATGTTTGTTTGCTGCAGTTCCTCTAGCTTTCTCCCTAGAAAATACGAATGCTTAGAGCTGGTGTTCCCATGATGAACCAATTAGTGATTCTATGGTACAAAATTAAATGTTCCCTGATAAAAACATTCAAAACAATAAAATCCATTCATAATATCTTGAAAACACAAACCCAGAATCTTTCACAATATTTCGGATTGAGTTAGCCAAAACACAACCAGATATTTCTGGTTTCATCCAGTCATATCCGGACAAAGTGGTGTGGAATTCGTATGCAATTGACTGAGAAAATCAGAGTAAAAATGGTTTGGGAGAAAAGCAAACTCTTTTCGTTAGGCAAATACATAACATGTCATCTATAGAAACAGAAATATGATGTTTGTTTGCCACAGTTCCTCTTGCTTTCTCCCTAGAAAATACGAATTTTTAGAGCTGGTGTCTCCATGTGGAACCAATTAGTGTTTCCAAGGACAAATTAAATATTCCCTGATAAAAAAACATTCAAAACAGTAAAGTACATGGATAATATCAGCAATACACAAACACAGAGGCTGTAGCAATATCTGGGAATGAGTTAGCCAAAACACAAACAGATATTTCTGGTTTATTGCAGTCATATCCGGACAAAGTGGTGTGGAATTCGTATGCAATGGACCGATAAATCACAGTAAAAATGGTTTTGGAGAAAAAAAAGTCTTTTTTTAGGGAAGTGCATAAAATGTCATCTATACAAACAGAAATATCATGTTTGTTTGCTGCAGTTCCTCTAGCTTTCTCCCTGGAAAATACGAATTTTTAGAGCTGGTGTCTCCATGTGGAACGAATTCGTGTTTCCAAGCACAAAATTAAATGTTCCCTGAAAAAAAACATTCATAAAAATAAATTCCGTGGATAATATCAGGAATACACAAACACAGAGGCTGTAGTAAAATATGGGATTGATTTAGCCAAAAAAAACCGGACATTTCTGGTTACATCCAGTCATATCCGGACAAACTGTTGTGGTATTCATATGCAATGGACCGAGAAAATCACAGTACAAATGGTTTTGGAGAAAAGCAAAGTCTTTTCATTAGGCAAGTGCAAAGTTTCTTGGAATTCGTATGCAATGGACCAATAAAATCACAGTACAAATGGTTTTGGAGTAAAGCGAAGTCTTTTCATTAGGCAAGTGCATAAAATGTCATCTATACAAAAAGAAATATCATGTTTGTTTGCCGCAGTGCCTCTAGCTTTCTCTCTAGATAATACGAATATGTGGAGCTGGTGTCCCCATGTGGAACCAATTAGTGTTGCTACAGTAGAAAATTAAATGTTCCCTGATGAAAAACATTCAAAACAGTAATGTTCATCAATAATATCCAGAAAACTGAAACACAGTGGCTGTAGCAATATCTGGGATTGAGTTAGCCAAAACACAACCGGATATTTCTGGTTACGTCCAGTCATATCCGGACAAACTGTTGTGGAATTCGTATGCAATGGACCGTGAAAATGGTTTTGGAGAAAAGCAAAGTCTTTTCATTAGGCAAGCGTATGAAATGTCATCTATACAAACAGAAATATCATGTTTGTTTACCGCAGTTCCTCTAGTTTTCTCCCTAGAATATACGAATGTGTAGAGCTGGTGTCCCCATGATGAACCAATTACTGTTTCCAAGCACAAAATTAAATGTTCCCTGAAAAAATCATTGAAAATTATAAAGTCCATGCATAATATCAGGAATACACAAACACAGAGACTGTAGCAATGCTTCGGATTGAGTTAGCCAAAACACAACCAGATATTTCTCGTTTCATCTAGTCATATCCGGACAAACTGGTGTGGAATACATATGCAATGGACCGAGAAAATTACAGTACAAATGATTTTCGAGAAAAGCAAAGTCTTTACGTTAGGCAAGATCATAAAATGTCATCTATACAAACAGAAATATCATGTTTATTTGCCCCAGTTCCTCTAGCTTTCTCCCTGGAAAATACGAATTTGTAGAGCTGGTGTCTCCATGTGGAACCAATGAGTGTTTCAAAGCACAAAATTAAATGTTCCCTGAAAAAAAAAAACTTTGGAAAATATAAGGTCCATGCATAATATCAGCAATACACAAACACAGAGGCTGTAGCAATATCTGGGATTGATTTCGCCAAAACACAAGCAGATATTTCCGGTTTCATCCAGTCATATCCGGACAAAGTGGTGTGGAATTCATATGCAATGGACCGAGAAAATCAAAGTACAAATGGTTTTGGAGAAAAGCAAAGCCTTTTTGTTAGGCAAGTGCATAAAATGTCATCTATACAAACAGAAATATAATGTTTGTTTGCTGCAGTTCCTCTAGCATTCTCCTTAGAAAATACGAATGTGTAGAGCTGATGTGTCCATGTGGAACCAATTAGTGTTTCCAAAGACAAAACTAAATGTTCCCTGATAAAAAACATTCCAATAAATAAAGTCTGTGGATAATATCAGGAATACACAAACACAGAGGCTGTAGCAATATCTGGGATTGAGTTAGCCAGAACAAAACTGGATATTTCCGGTTTCTTCCAGGAATATCCGGAAAAAATGGTGTGGAATTCGTATGCAATGGACGGAGAAAAACACAGTAAAAATGGTTCTGTTGAAAAGCAAAGTCTTTTCGTTAGGCAAGTGCATAAAATGTCATCTATAATAACAGAAATATGATGTTTGTTTGCCACATTTCCTCTAGCTTTCTCCTTAGAAAATATGTATGTGTCGAGCTTGTCCCCATGTGGAACCAATTAGTGCTTCAATGGTACAAAATTAAATGTTGCCTGATAAAAAAATTCAAAACAATAAAGTCCCTCGATAATATCCAGAAAACACAAACACAGAGGCTTTCACAATATTTTGGATTGAGTTAACCAAAACACAACCGGATATATCCGGTTTCAAGCAGTCATAGCCGGACAAAGTGGTGTGGAATTCGTATGCAATGGACCGAGAAAAATCACAGTTTAAGAATGGTTTTGGAGAAAGCAAAGTCTTTTCGTGAGGCAAGTGCATAAAATATCATCTATACAAACAGAAATATCATGTTTGTTTGTCGCAGTTCCTCTAGCTTTCTCCCTAGAAAATACGAATGTGTAAAGCTGGTGTCTCCATGCGGAAATATTAGTGTTTCATAGCACAAAATTAAATGTTCCCTGATAAAAAACATTCAAAACAATAAAGTCTGTGGATAATATCAGGAATACACAAACACAGAGGTGGTAACAATATCTAGGATTGAGTTAGCCAAAACAAAACCAGATATTTCCGGTATTATCCAGTCATATCGGACAAACTGGTGTGGAATTCGTATGCAATGGAACGAGAAAATCACAATATATATGGTTTTGGAGAAAAGCAAAGTCTTTTCGTTAGGCAAGTGCATAAAATGTCATCTATACAAACAGAAATATCATGTTTGTTTGCCGCAGTTCCTCTATTTTTCTCCCTAGAAAATATGAATGTGTGGAGCAGGTGTCCCCATGATGAACCAATTGGTGTTTCTACGGTACAAAATTAAATGTTCTCTGAAAAAAAAACATTCAAAACACTAAATTGCATCGATAATATCCAGAAAACACAAACACAGAGCTGTAGCAATATCTGGGATTGAGTTAGCCAAAACAAAACGGGATATTTCCGGTTTCATCCAGTCTTATCCGGATAATTTGGTGTGGAATTCGTATGCAATGGACCGAGAAAATCACAGTAGAAATGGTTTTGGAGAAAAGCAACGTCTTTTCATTAGCAAGCACATAAAATGTCATCTATACAAAGAGAAATTTCATGTTTGTTTGCCGCAGTTCCCATAGCTTTCTCCCTAGAAAATACGAATGTGTGTAGCTGGTGTCCCCATGTGGAACCAATAACTGTTTGCAAGATCAAAATTAAATGTTACTTGAAAAAAAAACATTGAAAAATATAAAGTCCATGAATAATATCGGGAATACACAAACACAGAGGCTGTAGCAATATTTCGGATTGAGTTATCCAAAACACAACCGGATATTTCTGGTTACGTCCAGTCATATCCGGACAAACTGGTGTGGAATTCGTATGCAATGGACCGAGAAAATCACAGTACAAATTTTTTTGGAGAAAGCAAAGTCTTTTCATTTTGCAAATGCATAAAATGTCATCTATACAAACAGAAATATCATGTTCGTTTGCCACAGTTCCTCTAGTTTTCTCCCTAGAAAATAAGAATGTCTGCAGCTGGTGTCCCCTGATGAACCTTTAGTGATTCTACAGTAAAAAATTAAATGCTCATTGATAAAAACATTGAAAACACTAAAGTCCATCGATAATATGCAGAACACAGAAACACATAGGTAGTAGAAATATCTGGGATTTTGTTAGCCAAAAAAAACAAAAAACAAAAAAAAACGGATATTTCCGGTTTCATCCAGTAATATCTGGACAAACTGGTGTGGAATTCGTATGCAATGCAACGAGAAAATCACAATAAATATGGTTTTGGAGAAAAGCAAAGTCTTTTTGTTAGGCAAGTGCGTAAAATGTCATCTATACAAACAGAAATATCATGTTTGTTTGCCGCAGTTCCTCTATTTTTCTCCCTAGAAAATATGAATGTGTGGAGCAGGTGTCCCCATGATGAACCAATTGGTGTTTCTACGGTACAAAATTAAATGTTCTCTGAAAAAAAAAACATTCAAAACACTAAATTCCATCGATAATATCCAGAAAACACAAACACAGAGCTGTAGCAATATCTGGGATTGAGTTAGCCAAAATAAAACAGGATATTTCCGGTTTCATCCAGTCATATCCGGTCAAAGTGGTGTGGAATTCGTATGCAATGGACCGAGAAAATCAAAGTACAAATGGTTTTGGAGAAAAGCAAAGCCTTTTTGTTAGGCAAGTGCATAAAATGTCATCTATACAAACAGAAATATCATGTTTGTTTGCCGCAGTTCCTCTAGCTTTCTCCTTAGAAAATACGAATGTGTAGAGCTGATGTGTCCATGTGGAACCAATTAGTGTTTCCAAGAACAAAACTAAATATTCCCTGATAAAAAACATTCCAATAAAAAAAATCTGTGGATAATATCAGGAATACACAAACACAGAGGCGGTAACAATATCTGGGATTGAGTTAGCCAAAACAAAACCAGATATTTCCGGTATTATCCAGTCATATCGGACAAACTGGTGTGGAATTCGTATGCAATGGAACGAGAAAATCACAATAAATATGGTTTTGGAGAAAAGCAAAGTCTTTTCGTTAGGCAAGTACATAAAATGTCATCTATACAAACAGAAATATCATGTTTGTTTGCCGCAGTACCTCTAGCTTTCTCCCTAGAAAATATGAATGTGTGGAGCAGGTGTCCCCATTGATGAACCAATTGGTGTTTCTACGGTGCAAAAATAAATGTTCTCTGAAAAAAAAACATTCAAAACACTAAATTCCATCGATAATATCCAGAAAACACAAACACAGAGCTGTAGCAATATCTGGGATTGAGTTTGCCAAAACAAAACGGGATATTTCCGGTTTTATCCAGTCATATCCTGACAAACTGGTGTGGAATTCGTATGCAATGCACCGAGAAAATCACAGTAGAAATGGTTTTGGAAAAAAGCAAACTGTTTTCATTAGCAAGCACATAAAATGTCATCTATACAAAGAGAAATATCATGTTTGTTTGCCACAGTTCCCATAGATTTCTCCCTAGGAAATACGAATGTGTGGAGCTGGTGTCCTCATGTGGAACCAATTCGTGTTGCTACGGTACAAAATTAAATGTTCCCTGCTGAAAAAACATTCAAAACAAAAAGTCCATCGATAATATCCAGAAAACACAAACACAAGTGGCTGTAGCAATACCTGGGATTGAGTTAGCCAAAACAAAACCGGATATTTCCGGTTTCATCCAGTCATATCCGGACAAAGTGGTGTGGAATTCGTATGCAATGGACCGAGAAAATCACAGTACATATGGTTTTGGAGAAAGCAAAGTCTTTTCGTTAGGCAAATGCATAAAATATCATCGATACAAACAGAAATATCATGTTTGTTTGCCGCAGTGCCTCTAGCTTTCTCCCTGGAAAATACGAATGTGTAGAGCTGGTGTCTCCATGTGGAACCAATGAGTGTTTCAAAGCACAAAATTAAATGTTACTTGAAAAAAAAACTTTGGAAAATATAAAGACCATGCATAATATCAGGAATACACAGAAACAGAGGCTGTAGTATATCTGGGATTGAGTTCGCCAAAACACAACGGGATATTTCCGGTTTCATCCAGTCATATCCAGACAAAGTAGTGTGGAATTCATATGCAATGGCCCGAGAAAATCATACTAAAAATGGTTTTGTTGTAAAGCAAACTCTTTTCGTTAGGCAAGTGCATAAAATGTCATCTATAATAACATAAATATCATGTTTGTTTGCCGCAGTTCCTCTAGCTTTCTCCTTAGAAAATACGAATGTGTAGAGCTTGTCCCCATGTGGAACCAATTAGTGTTTCAATGGTACAAAATTAAATGTTGCCTGATAAAAACATTCAAAACTATAAATTCCGTCGATAATATTCAGGAACACAAACACTGAAGCTTTCACAATATTTCGGATTGAGATAGCCAAAACACAACAGGATATTTCTGGTTTCATCCAGTCATATCCGGACAAAGTGGTCTGTAATTCGTATGCAATGAACCAAGAAAATCACAGTATAAATGGTTCTGGAGAAAGCAAAGTCTTTTCGTGAGGCAAGTGCATAAATGTCATCTAAACAAACACAAATATCATGTTTGTTTGCCACAGTTCCTCTAGCTTTCTCCCTGGAAAATACGAATGTGTAGAGCTGGTGTCTTCATGTGGAACCAATTCGTGTTTCTACGGTACACAATTAAATGTTCCCTGAAAAAATAATTCGAAAAAAAAAAGTCTGTGGATACTTTCAGGTATACACAAACACAGAGGCTATAGTAATATTTCGGATTGAGTTAGCCAAAACACAACCACATATTTCTGATTTCATTCAGCCATATCGGTACAAATTGGTGTGGAATTCATATGCAATGGACCAAGAAAATCAGAATAAAAATGGTTTTGGAGAAAAGCAAAGTCATTACGTTAGGCAAGAGCATAAAAGGTCATCTAAACAAACAGAAATATCAGGTTTGTTAGCCGCAGTTCCTCTAGCTTTCTCCCTAGAAAATACGAATGTGTAGAGCTGGTGTCTCCATGTGAAACCAATTAGTTTTTCCAAGCACAAAATTAAGTGTAACCTGAAAAAAAACATTGAAAAATATAAAGTCCATTCATAATATCAGTAATACACAAACACAGAGTCTGTAGCAATATCTGGGATTTAGTTAGCCAAAAAGAAAATACCAGATAATTCCGGTTTCATCCTGTCATATCTGGACAAACTGGTGTGGAATTCGTATACAATAGACCGAGAAAATCACAGTAAAAATGGTTTTGGAGAAAAGCAAAGTCGTTTCGTTACGGAAGTGCATAACATGTCATCGATACAAACAGAAATATCATGTTTCTTTGCCGCAGTTCCTCTAGCTTTCTCCCTAGAAAATACGAATGTGTGGAGCTGGTGTCCCCATGATGAACCAATTAGTGTTTCTATGGTACAAAATTAAACGTTCACTGATAATAACATTCAAAACAATAAATTCCATCGATAATATCCAGAAAACACAAACACAGATGCTTTCACAATATTTCGGATTGCGTTAGCCAAAACTCAACCGGATATTTCTGGTTTCTTCCAGTCATATAGGACAAACTGTTGTGGAATTCGTATGCAATGGACTGAGGAAATCACAGCAAAAATGGTTTTGAGAAAAGAAAAGTCTTTTCGTTAGGCAACTGCATAAAATGTCATCTATACAAACAGAAATATCCTGTTGGTTTGCCGCAGTTCCTCTAACTTTCTCCGTAGAAAATATGAATGTGTAGAGCTGGTGTCTCCATGTGGAAACTATCAGTGTTTCACAGCATAAAATTAAATGTTCCATGATAATAAACATTCAAAACAATAACGTTTGTGGATAATATCAGGAACACACAAACACAGAGTCGGTAACAATATCTGGGATTGAGTTAACCAAAACAAAACCGAATATTTCCAGTTTCATCCAGCCATATCCATACAAACTCCTGTGGAATTCGTATGCAATGGACCGAGAAAATCAGAGTAGAAATGGTTTTGGAGAAAACCAAAGTCATTACGTTAGGCAAGTGCACAAAATGTCATCTATACAAACAGAAATACCATGTTTGTTTGCCGCAGTCCCTCTAGCTTTCTCCCTAGTAAATACGAATGTGTAGAGCTGATGTCTCCATGTGAAACCAATTACTGCACCCAAGCTCAAAATAAAATGTTCAAAGAACAAAAACATTCAAAACAGTAGAATCTGTGGACAATATAAAGAAAACACAAACATAGAGCCTGTAGCAATATCTGGGATTGAGTTAGCCAAAACAAAAGCAGATATTTCTGGTTTCATCAAGTCATATCCGGACAAAGTGGCGTGGAATTCGTATGCAATGGACCAAGAGAATCACAGTAAAAATGGTTTTGGAGAAAAGCAAAGTCTTTTCGTTAGGTAAGTGCATAAAATGTCATTTATAGAATAAGAAATATGATTTTTGTTTGATACAGTTCCTCTAGCTTTCTCCCTAGAAAATACGAATGTGTAGAGCGGGTGTTCCCATTATGAAAAAGTTAGTGTTTAAACCGTAGAAAATTAAATGTTCCCTGATAAAAACATTCAATACAATTAGTCCATCGATAATATCCAGAAAACACAAACAAAGGGTCTGTAGCAATATTTCGGATTGAGTTAGCGAAAACTAAACCATATATTTCTGGTTTCAACCAGTCACATCCGGACAAAGTGGTGTGGAATTGATATGCAATGGACCGAGAAAATCACAGTACAAATGGTTTTGGAGAAAAGCAAAGATTTACGTTAGGCAAATGCATAAAATGTCATCTATACAAACAGAAATATCATGTTTGTTTGCTGCAGTTCCTCTAGCTTTCTCCCAAGTAAATACGAATGTGTAGAGCTGGTGTCTCCATGTGGAAACAATTAGTGTTTCCAAGCACAAATTTAAATGATCCCTGAAAAAAAAACATTCAAAACAATAAAGCCATGCATAATATCAGGAATACACAAACACAGAGGCTGTGGCAATATATGGGATTGAGTTAGCGAAAAGAAACCTGGATATTTCCCGTTTCATCCAGTCATATCCGGACAAAGTGGTGTGGAATTCGTATGCAATGGACCAAGAAGATCACAGTGAATATGGTCTTGGAGAAAAGCAAAGTCTTTTCGTTAGGCAAGTGCACAAAATGTCATCTATACAAACAGAAATATCATGTTTGTTTGCCGCAGATCCTCTAGTTTTCTCCCTAGAAAATACGAATGTGTAGAGCTGGTGTCCACATGATGAACAAATTAGTGTTTCAACGGTACAAAATTAAATGTTCCCTGATAAAAACATTCAAACCAATAAAATCTGGGGATAATATCAGGAATACAAAAAAACAGAGGATTTCAAAATATTTCGGATTGATTTAGCCATAACACAACCAGATAATTTTGGTTTCATCCAGTCATATCCGGACAAACTGGTGTTTAATTCATATTCAATGGACCGAGAAAAATCACAGTTTAAAAATGGTTTTGGAGAAAGCAAAGTCTTTTCGTGAGGCAAGTGCATAAAATATCATCTATACAAACAGAAATATCATGTTTGTTTGTCGCAGTTCCTCTAGGTTTCTCCCTAGAAAATACGAATGTGTAGAGCTGGTGTCTCCATGCGGAAACAATTAGTGTTTCATAGCACAAAATTAAATGTTCCCTGATAATAAACATTCAAAACAATAAAGTCTGTGGATAATATCAGGAATACACAAACACAGAGGCGGTAACAATATCTGGGATTGAGTTAGCCAAAACAAAACCAGATATTTCCGGTTTCATCCAGTCATATCCTGACAAACTGGTGTGGAATTCATATGCAAGGGACCGAGAAAATCAGAGTACAAATGGTTTTGGAGAAAAGCAAAGTCTTTTCCTTACGCAA
This sequence comes from Lepus europaeus, assembly GCF_033115175.1. Classification (NCBI taxonomy): domain Eukaryota; kingdom Metazoa; phylum Chordata; class Mammalia; order Lagomorpha; family Leporidae; genus Lepus; species Lepus europaeus. Next base: position 116,453 of record NW_026909143.1, read on the forward strand.
GTGTATAAAATGTCAACTATACAAACAGAAATATCATGGTTCTTTCCGGGAATTTCTCTAGCTTTCTCCCTAGAAAATACGACTGTGTAGAGCTGGTGTCTCAATGTGGAACCAATTAGTGTTTCCTAGCACAAAATTAAAAGTTCGCTGGAAAAAATCATTTATATATATAAAGTCCATGGATAATAACAGGAATACACAATCACAGAGGCCGTAGCAATATTTCGGATTGAGTTAGCCAAAACACAACCTGATATTTCTGGTTTCATCCAGTCATATCCGGACAAACTGGTGCGGAATTCGTATGCAATGGACTGAGAAAATCACCGAACAAATAGCTTTGGAGAAAAGCAAAGTCTTTTCCTTAGGCAATTGCTTAAAATGTCATCTATTGAAACAGAAATATCATGTTTGTTTGCCGCAGTGACTCAACCTTTCTCCCTAGAAAATACGAATGTATAGAGCTGGTGTCTCCATGTGGAACCAATTAGTGTTTCCAAGCACAAAATTAAATGTTTCCTGAAAAAAAACATTCAAAAAAATAAAGTCCGTGGTTAATATCAGGAATACACAAACTCATAGGATGTAGCAATATTTTGGATTGAGTTAGCCAAAACACAACCAGATATTTCTGGTTTCATCCAGTCATATCCAGACAAAGTGGTGTGGAATTCGTATGCAATGGACCGAGAAAATCACAGTACAAATGGTTTTGGAAAAAGCCAAGCCTTTTCCTTAGGCAAGGGCATAAAATGTCATCTATACAAACAGAAATATCATGTTTGTTTGTCGCAGTTCCTCTAGATTTCTCACTAGAAAATACGAATGTTTAGAGCTAGTGTCTCTATGTGGAAACAATTAGTGTTTCGCAGCACAAAATTAAATGTTCCCTGATAAAAAACATTCAAAACAATGAAGTCTGTGGATAATATCAGTAATGCAGAACCACAGAGTTTGTAGCAATATCTGGGATTGAGTTAGCCAAAACACAACCAGATATTTCTGGTTTCATCCAGTGATATCCGGTCAAACTGGTATGGAATTCGTATGCAATGGACGAGACAATCACAGTAAAAATGGTTTTGGAGAAAAGCAAAGTCTTTACATTAGGCAAGTGCATAAAATGTCATCGATACAAACAGAAATATCATGTTTGTTTCCCGCAGTTCCTCCAGCTTTCTCCCTAGAAAATACGAATGTGTAGAGCTGGTGTCTCCATGTGGAACCAATTAGTGTTTCCAAGGACAAATTAAATATTCCCTGATAAAAAAACATTCAAAAAAAAAGTCCATGGATAATATCAGCAATACACAAACACAGAGTCTGTAGCAATATTTCGTAATGAGTTCACCAAAACACAACCAGATACTTCTGGTTTCATCCTGTCATATCCGGAATAATTCGTTTGGAATTTGGATGCAATAGACCGAAAATAACAGTAAAAATCGTTTTGGAGAAAAGCAAAGTCGCTTCATTAGGAAAGTGCATAAAATGTCATCTATACAAACAGAAATATCATGTTTGCCGCAGTTCCTCTAGCTTTTTCCCTAGAAAATACGAATGTGTAGAGCTGGTATTCCCATGATGAACCAATTATTGATTTCAAGCACAAATTAAATGTTTCCTGAAAAAAAAACATTCATAACAATAATGTCCATTGATAATATGCAGAAAACACAAACACAGAGACTGTAGCAATATCTGGGATTGAGTTAGCCAAAACAAAACCGGATATTTCCGGTTTCATCCAATCATATCCGGACAAAGTGGTGTGGAATTCGTATGCAATGGACCAAGAAAATCACAGTAAAAATAGTTTTGGAGAATAGCAGAGTCTTTTCGTTAGGCAAGTTCAAAAATATCATCGATACAAACAGAAATTTCATGTTGGTTTGCTGCAGATCCTCTAGCATTCTCCCTAGAATATATAAATGTGTAGAGCTGGTGTCTCCATGTGGAATCAATTAGTGTTTCCAAGCACAAATTAAGTGTTCCTGATAAAAACATTCAAAACAATAAAGTCCATGGATAATATCAGGAATACAAACACAGAGCCTGTAGCAATATCTGGGATTGAGTTACCATAAACACAACCGGATATTTCGGGTTTCACCCAGTCATATCCAGTAAACTGGTGTGGAATTCGTATTCAATGGACCGAAAAAATCACAGTAAAAATGGTTTTGGAGAAAAGCAAAGTCTTTTCCTTAGGCAAGGGCATAAAATGTCATCTATACAAACAGAAATATCATGTTTGTTTGCCACAGTTCCTCTAGCTTTCTCCGTAGAAAATACGAATGTGTAGAGCTGGTGTCCCCATGATGAACCAATTTGTGTTTCAACGGTACAAAATTAAATGTTCCCTGATAAAAACATTCAAAACCATGAAGTCCATCGATTATATCCAGAAAAAACAAACACAGAGGATTTCACAATATTTCGGATTGAGTTAGCAAAAACACAACCAGATATTTCTGGTTTCATCCAGTCATATCGGGACAAACTGGTGTGGAATTCGTATCCAGTGGAGCAAGAAAATCACAGTAGAAATGGTTTTGGAGAAAAGCAAAGTCTTTTCATTAGGCAAGCGCAGAAAATGTCATCTATACAAACAGAAATATCATGTTTGTTTGCCGCAGTTCCTCTAGCTTTCTCCCTAAAAAATACGGATGTGTAGAGCTGGTGTCTCCATGTGAAAACAATTAGTGTTTCACAGCACAAAATTAAATGTTCCCTGAAAAAAAAACATTCAAAACAATAAATTCTGTGGATAATATCAGGAATACACTAACACATGGGCTGTAGCAATAACCGGGCTTGAGTTAGCCAAAACAAAACCGGATATTTCCGGTTTCTTACAGTCATATCCGGACAAACTGGTGTGGAATTCGTATGCAATTGACTGAGAAAATCACAGTAAATATGGTATGGAGAAAAGCAAAGTCTTCTTGTTAGGCAAGTGCATAAAATGTCATCTATACAAACAGAAATATCCTACTTGTTTCCCGCAGTACCTCTAGGTTTCTCCCTGGAAAATACGAATGTGTAGAGCTGGTGTCTCCATGTGGAACCAATTAGTGTTTCCAAGCACAAAATTAAATGTTCCCTGAAAAAAAAACATTGAAAAATATAAAGTCCGTGGATAATATCAGGAATACACAAACACAGAGGCTGTAGCAATATCTGGGATTGAGTTCGCCAAAACACAACCAGATATTTCTGGTTTCCTCCAATCATATCCGGACAAAATGGTGTGGAATTCGAATGCAATGGACCCAGAAAATAATAGTAAAAATGGTTTTGTAGAAAAGCAAAGTCTTTTCGTTAGGCAAGTGCATAAAATGTCATCTATACAAACAGAAATATCATGTTTGTTTGCCTCAGTACCTCTAGCATTCTCCCTAGAAAATGTAAATGTGTGGAGCTGGTGTCCCCATGTGGAACCAATTAGTGTTTCTACGGTACAAAATTAAATGTTCCCTGATAAAAAAAAAAAACTTTCAAAACACTAAAGTCCATCGAAAATATCCAGAAAACACAAACACAGAGGCTGTTGCAATATCTGGGATAGAGTTAGCCAAATCACAACCGGATATTTCTGGTTTCATCCAGTCATATCCAGATAAACTGGTGTGGAATTCGTATGCAATGGACCAAGCAAATCACAGTAAAAATGGTTTTGGAGAAAAGCAAAGTCATTTCGTTACGGAAGTGCATAACATGTCATCGATACAAACAGAAATATCTTGTTTCTTTGCCGCAGTTCCTCTAGCTTTCTCCCTTGAAAATTCGAATGTGTAGAGCTGGTGTCACCATGAGGAACCAAATAGTGTTTGCAAGCACAAAATTAAATGTTCCCTGAAAAAAAAACATTGAAAAATATAAAGTCCATGCATGATATCTGGAATACACAAACAGAGAGGCTGTAGCAATATTTCGGATTGAGTTAGCCAAAACACAACCAGATATTTCTGGTTTCATCCAGTCATATCCGGAAAAACTGGTGTGGAATTCGTATGCAATGGATCGAGAAAATCACAGGAAAAATGGTTTTGGAGAAAAGCAAAGTCATTTCATTAGGCAAGTGCGTAACATGTCATCAATACAAACAGAAATATCATGTTTGTTTGCCGCATTTCCTCTAGCTTTCTCCCTAAAAAATACGAATGTGTAGAGCTGATGTCTCCATGTGGAAACAATTAGTGTTTCACAGCACAAAATTAAATGTTCCCTGAAAAAAAAAACATTTAAAAAAATAAAGTCTGTGGATAATATCAGGAATACACTAAAACATGGGCTGTAGCACTATCTGAAATTGAGTTAGCGAAAACAAAACCAGATATTTCTGGTTTCACCCAGTCATATCCAGGCAAAGTGGTGTGGAATTTGTATGCAACGGACAGAGAAAATCACAGTAAAAATGGTTTTGGAGAAAAGCAACGTCCTTAAGTTAGGCAAGTGCCTAAAATGTCATCTATAGAATAAGAAATATCATGTTTGTTTGCCGCAGTTCCTCTAGCTTTCTCCCTAGAAAATACGCATTTATAGAGCTGGTGTCTCCATGTGGAAACAATTAGTGTTTCAATGGTAAAAAGTTAAATGTTGGCTGATAAAAACATTCAAATCAATAAAGTCCATCGATAATGTCCAGAAAACACAAACACAGAGGTTTTCACAATATTTCGGATTGAGTTAGCCAAAACAAAACCGGATATTTCTGGTTTCATCCAGTTATTTCCGGAAAAAGTCTTTTTTAATTCGTATGCAATGGACTGAGATAATCACAGTTTAAGAATGGTTTTGGAGAAAAGCAAAGTCTTTTCGTTAGGCAAGTGCATAAAATGTCATCTATACAAACAGACATATCATGTTTGTTTACCGCAGTTCCTCTAGTTTTCTCCCTAGAAAATACGAATATGTTCAGCTGGTGTCCCCATGTGGAACCAATTATTGTTTCCAAGCTCAAAATAAAATGTTCCCCGATAAAAATCATTCTAAAGAATAAAATCTGGATAGGAAATTAGGAGAGCGGCAAGATGGCGGAACAGGCATGGAGCACACTATTAGTCTGGGGGAGAGACGGTTTAATATAATTGAAGGTACTGCATGGTCAAGGAAGAGTAGGGGATGAAACAGTAGAGTAAACACTTCCGGAACTAGTGATTCATAGTGTACCAGCCTGGAGAGCGTGGGAGCCCAAGTTCAGGACACCAGAGGCAGACTCAACACACCAGCGCTGGAACGTGAGGTGAGCCGAACCTCAATAGCCCGAGACACCAGCGGGCAAGTGGAAAGAGGAGGCCAGAGGGAACGAGGCTTGAAACTCCGTGGGGAAAAATTCACCACTCTAATAGAAGAGAGAGAGTAAAAAAGTAAAAAAAAAATATGACCGATACGGACACAAGTTTCTCTCTCTCCGCTCACCTCTCAAAGGTGAGCAAGACAGAGCAGGCGCCATTTTGGACATATGTCATAAGCAGGGCGACCTCAGGTCTGCACCGGCCCTGAGCCTAGCAGAAACACCTGACTCTGGGGGGAGGGGTGAAATAACAGGAGGTTAGGATCTAACTTGGCAACCCAGTGGGAGACTGCAGGAGAATTGGAGCCCACACTGAGGGCAGCACAGATTTCCTGTGTGGTCCTTGGGAAAGAGCTTCCGATCTCTGTCTCCTGTGGGCATACCATTTGCCTGCTAACTACCTCCAATTACGTTTAGCTGTGCAGAATTACTTCCCTTTTGAATCAAAAAAAGAAAGAGACATTTACTACATCTAACCTGGGAGTGTCATCTTTGACACACCCTCAACCCTGAGGAACCAAACACAGCTCTCAGTCCACACTCATCTCAAGCCTCTAAGACTCCATTGAAAGCAGACAGTCCACTTAATATAGAGCCATAGTGTAACAAGAAAAAACACCACAGTGAAGAAACCAAATATCTCCAACATGCCAAACAACAAACACAAAAACAAGGAAGACACTATGATGCCCCCAAATGAAAAAGACACCCCAATTCAAGATTATGAAGACGATGAGATCGAAGAAATGCAAGAATCGGATCTCAAAAAATTGATAAGAACATTAAGAAGTTCTCAAAAACAAATTCTTGAACTACAGAAATCCTTCATGGACAAGATAGAAAATCTCTCTCGGGAAAATGAAATATTAAGGAGGAATCAAAATGAAATGAAACAACTAGTGGAACAAGAAACTGTGATAGTGAGGAGAAATCATAATGAAATGAAGAATTCAATAGATCAAATGACAAACACATTAGAGAGCCTTAAAAACAGAATGGGCGAAGCAGAAGAGAGAATATCAGACTTAGAAGACGGAGAACAGGAAAGGAAACAGGCAAACCAAATAAAAGAAGAAATCAGAAATCTAAAAAATATTGTCAGGAATCTACAGGATACTATTAAAAAACCCAACATTCGGGTTCTAGGAGTTCCTGAAGGCATGGAGAGGGAGAAAGGATTAGAAGGCATTTTCAGTGAGATACTAGCAGAAAATTTCCCAGGTTTGGAGAAGGACAGAGGCATCTTAGTACAGGAAGCTTATAGAACCCCTAATAAACATGACCAAAAGACATCCTCACCACGACATGTTGTAATCAAACTCACCACAGTGAAACATAAAGAGAAGATCCTAAAATGTGCAAGAGAGAAACGTCAGATGACTCTTAGAGGATCTCCAATTAGACTCACAGCAGACTTCTCATCAAAAACCCTACAAGCTAGAAGGGAATGGCGAGACATAGCCCAGGTAGTAAGAGAGAAAAACTGCCAGCCCAGAATTCTATATCCTGCAAAGCTCTCATTTGTGAATGAAGGTGAAATTAAGACTTTTCATAGCAAACAGAAACTGAAAGAATTTGTTGCCACTCATCCTGCCCTGCAAAAGATGCTTAAAGATGTGTTACACACAGAAACACAGAAACATGGTCACCAATATGAAAGAAGGTAAAGGAAGGAAACCTCACAGCAAAAGATCACAGGAAGCTCAATTTCTCTTTGACATAGAATTAAATTCTGATGCTCTGTTAAAGCAATGTGTTAAAGTAATCTATTATGTGCTCTTGATGTCTGTTAAATTCTAATTGTTCAAAAACAGCTGAATTTTTATTAAGAGCTATGGGTTATTTAAATATGTGCTTATTTGCAAAGATTTGAATAGCCACCTTGTAACAATGATCAAATTTGGTCTATGTTATGTCATGATTTTAAGGAATCTTATTTCAACCAGATATTTTGGATTTTGAGCCTTCTTGGCATTCTTGACAGGCATTCAAAAAATCAAAGTTTCAAACAATCTTGTCTCTAAAATTTCCAGTAAATCCTGGACTTTGGTTTTTCCAGTTTGGGCCCAACTGAAAAAATCGAAGGACCTATGTCTCTCATCTTATAGAGACACCAACTAAGCAGGCTATCTGGATTATATTAGAAGGACTGTCAGGATGTGATGTGGTACCAGACTTTAAGTTTCTATAATGGAAAATGCTATTAATACAAATGTTTGAGAATTAAAAAGTCTAATGATCTTGTGTTACTAGACATGATAGTTATCTTAATGAGAAAGCCCCAGAGGCCTAAAGGGTTAAATACTTGTAACATCCTACAGGTGCTTTCAAAAATACTATGAAGTAAGCAAGTGCCTCTTGTTGGTTGATGAGTTTACAATTTTAAACATGGTGATTTAAAGTCTTTTGTCATCCATAGTTATATATGATGTGCTGCTCATAAAACTAAAGCGATGTTGGTTCTGTGTTTAGCTGTCCTCCTATAGGTTCCTAGGGACTTTTTTCAGCTACTTTTATTGCGTTCAGTACTTTGGGATGGCTCTGTAAACAGATGAAGCCAATAATGTATTAACAGTACCAACTGAGAGAAAGTATGGTTAACTGAGGTTACTAAAAACAAAAAGCAATTCAAATCCATTGGCAATCTAGAAAAAGAGTTAAAGATTTTAAAAGCTATTATTAAAATTGCTATATTGGTCTATTATGCTATGTTATGTGTGTGTACATATTGTATGTCCACTTGGGGAAAGTTTATTAAGAGTTTTATTTTAAATGGCTTACGGATAAGATTGTCCATAAATTTAAGCTGCTAAAATCAATCAAAGATACATTTTAATTGGTGTGACCTGAATCTCTGTATCATATGTTTTATACTTGTTGGTAGAAAGAAACTAAAGACATTTTAGATGCTTGTGCTTAAGTTTACTGGCTAAACAAACTACACCATGTTAGATATTTAAGAGGTGTTTTCAAATACATGATTCTTAAAATTTATAGAAGGCATTGGACCTTCTGGTAAATGTTTTCTTAAGTTGTTATCTAATGGTTGAAATGGTTTGCTAAGTATTCATGTAATATTGCTATTGTCAGTAAGCGATCTAGGACTTGCTCCCTCATTTCTCTATTCTCAGCCCAACTTGTTCTTTCATTGCTCTATTCTCTTCAAGGTAGGAAACTAATTCTATTATAAAGGAATCTGTAGGATGCACAATTTAATCTTTAGACCTTATAAAAGAGATGGCTAACATTTTTCTGTAATAGCATAGCCAAAATAAGAACTTAAATAATAATCTCATAGTAGATTCACTGTGCCATCCACGAAGTATACAGTAAGTAGAAAAAAACCTCCCTTTCAGACCAAAGGGAAAGAAAGTTTTGAAGTGAGAATATAATTTTCCTCATGGGCATTGACTACCTTAGAAAACCTACTGCAGAACATGCCTGTGACTATAGACTTGTAGTTCAGGCCTCAGAAGATTAGAGATGGGACTCGGGCACTCCCTTGACTTCCATCCTCTGGTCTGCTTTAACACAAACCAGGAGGAAAAGAAAGCTCGGCATCAGAAGCAATGGGTGGCAGGCCTATTAATGGCTGATCTGTACAGTGATCTGCCCTCAAGGAGACCCAACAGGCCAGTCCACTGCAGTGGCTTTCAATGTGGTAAGCCTGGGCTTCAGCAGAAGTCAGCTTGTGAAGAGCCCTGGCAGCTCTGCCAAGAGTTGGATCACTGGAAATGGACCTGCCCTGGAGTCGAAGGATGCCAAGGTCAGAGCCACAGATCTTATTGGCTCTAAGATGAAAAGCCCTTTACTCCGCCTAACTTCCAAAGTGACCACTGCAGCTGAGGGTTTGGTCAAGTAGGGTCAGAAACATTGCAGGCAGAACTGTAAATTTCTTGTTAGAGATGCCCCCTGCATTTACCTGGCCAGCGCTCCTCCCAGGCCAGCCAAGTAATGAAAGTCAACAGAGTGCCTTCCCCTAGGAGGTTCACACCTCCCTTAGGATATACCCCATGTGAAAAGATAGATAGGTCTGGGCCTCTGAATTTACAAGGCCTAAAGCCCACCAGATTATTATCAAGCCCCTTCTATCAGGTTCTATTTGCCTCTCAATCAGAAAAATTACTTGTAGCTTAGACAGCACCTTTCTTAGCTCCTCTAATAATGACTCTGTCCTTTGTTCTAGGCCCTGTCTAGTGCACTTGGGCCTCATTCCTTTGTAATCATAACCTCTACTCTACCACCAATGGCTCTACTCCCAACCTGTGTGTACTGATGGTCCTCTTCCCCACTTAATGCTGTACAATTGTTCAAACCTGGTAAATGCCACTCTTAGGATCATTGGTTACTATCCTCACTCTGTCTTTTATGACCTTGTCTAAATATGATCAGAGTCGGTAAACTTGGAAGGCTTCCATAGCCTTGGAAACTCATGATGACAGCCTAGGATGGTTACTGGCGCCATAAACTAGAGTGTCAATTTGTTGGGTCAACAACAGGAGCCACTGTGCACTTGCTCCTCATGTGGGATCTCTGTCCTTAATGTGCTGTACAATGTGATTAAATGCTATAACTAGTACTCAAACAGTATGTTTCACTTTGTGTTTCCATGTGGGTGCAAAGTGTTGAAATCTTTACTTCATATACACTAAATTGATCCTATGTATATAAAGAGAGTTGAAAATGAATCTTGATGCAAATGAAAGGAGGGAGGGAGCGGGAGATTGGAGCGTTGTAGGTGGGAGGGGAGTTATGTGAGGGGGAAGCCATTGTAATTCATAAGCTGTACACTGGAAATTTATATTCATTAAATAAAAGTTAAAAAAAAGAAAAAAAATAAAGTCCGTTGATAATATCCAGAAAACACAAACACAGAGGCTTTCACAATATTTCGGATTGAGTTAGACAATAACAACCAGATATTTCTTTTTTATCCAGTCATATCCGCACAAACTCGTGTAGAATTCGTATGCAATGGACCAAAAAATCACAGTAAAAATGGTTTGGAGAAAAGCAAAGTCTTTTCGTTAGGCAAGTGCATAAAATGTCATCTAGACAAACAGAAATATCATGTTTGTTTGCCGCAGTTCCTCTAGCTTTCTCCCTAGAAAATACGAATGTGTAGAGCTGGTATCTCCATGTGGAAACAATTAGTGTTTCCAAGCAAAAAATTGAATATTCCCTGATAAAAGACATTCAAAACAATAAAGTCTTTGGATAATATCAGGAATACACAAACACAGAGGCTGTAGCAATATCTGGGACTGAGTTAGCCAAAACAAAAACAGGTATTTCTGGTTTCATCCACTCATATCCGGACAAAGTGGTGTGGAATTCGTATGCAATGGACCGAGAAAATCACAGTAAAAATGCTTTTGGAGAAATGCAAGTCTTTTTGATAGGCAAGTGCATAAAATATCATCTATACAAACAGAAATATCATGTTTCTGTGCCGCAGTTCCTCTGGCTTTCTCTCTAGAAAATACGAATGTGTAGAGCTGATGTCTCCATGTGGAACCAATTCGTGTTTCGAAGCACAAAATTAAATGTTCCCTGATAAAAAACGATCAAAATAATAGAATCCGTGGATAATATCAGGAAAACACATACACAGAGGGTGTAGCAATATCTCGGATTGTTTTAGCCAAAACACAACCGGATATTTCTTCTTTCATCCAGTCATATCCGGACAAACTGGTGTGGAATTCCTATGCAATGGACAGAGAAAATCACAGTAAAAATGGATTTGGAGAAAAGCAAAGTCTTTTCGTTAGGCAAGTCCATAAAATGTCATCTATAAAAACAGAATATCATGTTTGTTTACCGCAGTTCCTCTAGCTTTCTCCCTAGAAAATACGAATGCGTAGAGCTGGTGTATCGATGTCGAACCAATTAGTGTTTCCAAGAACAAAATTAAATGTACCCTGAAAAAAAAATTCATAAAAAATATAGTCTGTGAATAATATCAGGAATACACAAACACAGAGGCTTTCACAATATTTCGGATTGAGTTAGCCAAAAAAAAAAAAAAACCCGATATTACTGGTTTCATCCAGTCATATACGGACAAAGTGGTGTGGAATTTGTATGCAATGGACTGAGAAAATCACAGTAAAAATGGTTTTGGAGAAAAGCAGCATATTTTCATTAGGCAAGTGCATAAAATATCATCTATAAAAACAGAAATATCATGTTTGTTTGCCGCAGTTCCTACAGGTTTCTCCCTAGAAAATACGAATGTGTAGATCTGTTGTCTCCATGTGGAAACAATTAGTGTTTCGCAGGACAAATTAAATGTTCCGTGATAGAAGACATTCAAAACAATAAAGTCTGTGGATAATATCAGGAATAAACAAACACCGAGGCTGTAGCAATATCGGGGATTCAGTTAGCCAAAACACAATCGGATATTTCTGGTTTTATCCAGTCATATCCGGAAAAAGTCGTGTGGAATTCGTATGCAAAGGAAGAGGAAAATCACAGTAAAAATGATTTTGGAGAAAAGCAAAGTCTTTTCATTAGGCAAGTAGATAAAATATCATTGATACAAACAGAAATATCATGTTTGTTTGCCGCAGTTCCTCCAGATTTCTCCCTAGAACATACGAATGTGTATAGCTGGTGTCTCCATGTGGAAATAATTAGTGTTTCACAGCACAAAATTAAATGTTCCCTGATAAAAAATATTCAAAATAATAAAGTCCATCGATAATATCCAAAAAACACACACACAGAGGCTGTAGCAATATCTGGTATTGAGTTAGCCAGAACACAACTGGATATTGCTGGTTTCATCCAGTCATATCCAGACAAACTGGTGTGGAATTCGTATGCAATGGACCGAGAAAATCACAGTACAAATGGTTTTGGAGAAAAGCAAAGTCTTTTCGTTACGCAAGTGCATAAAATGTCATCCATACAAACAGAAATATCATGTTTGTTTGCCCCAGTTCCTCTAGCTTTCTCCCTAGACAATACGAATGTGTAGAGCTGGTGTCTCCATGATGAACCAATTAATGTTTCGCAGCAGAAAATTAAATGTTCCCTGAAAAAAAAACATTCAAAACAATAAAGTCCGTGGATAATATCAGGAATACACAAACACAGAGGCTGTAGCAATATCTGGGATTGAGTTAGCCAACACACAACCAGGTATTTCTCGTTTCATCCAGTCATATCCGGACAAACTGGTGTGGAATTCGTATGCAATGGACGGAGAAAATCACAGTACAAATGGTTTTGGAGAAAAGCACGTCTTTTCATTAGGCAAGTGCATAAAATGTCATCTAGACAAACAGAAATATCATGTTTGTTTGCCGCAATTCCTATAGGTTTCTCTATAGAAATTACGAATGTAATTACTGATGCCATGAACAAGAGTGTCAAATTGTTAAGTCAGCAACAGGAGTCACTGTGTACTTACATCCCATTTGGGATCTGTCCTTAATGTGTTGTCTAATGGGCAGTGATGCTATTACTAGAACTGAAACAGTATTTTTACACTTTGTGTTTCTGCGTGGGTAAAAACTGATGAGATCTTTACTAATTATATACTGAATCGATCTTCTGTATATAAAGATAATTGGAAATGGAAAAAAAAACCTGGTGTTAAATTGGAAATGGCATAGAAAATTAATTAATTTTTAAAAAAGTATTATGTAGGATCTCTGCCTTTAATGTGCTGTACACTCTTATTTAATGCTATAACTAGTACTCCAACAGTATTTTTTTTTTCACTTTGTGTTGCTATGTGGGGGCAAACTGTTGAAATCGTTACCTAATTTATACTAAAATGATTTTTTGTATATAAAGAGAATTGAAAATGAATCATGATGTGATTGGAAGGGGAGAGGGAGCGGGAAAGGGGAGGGTTGTGTGTGGGAGGGAAGTTTTGGGAGAGGGAACCCATTGTAACCCATGAGCTGTACTTTGGGAATTTATATTCATGAAATAAAAGTTTAATAAAAAAAGAAATTACGAATGTGTACAGCTGGTGTCTCCATGTGGAAACAATTAGTGTTTCAATGGTACAAAATTAAATGTTCCCTGATAAAAAACATTCAAAACAATAAAGTCTGTGGATAATATCAGGAATACACAAACACAGAGTCTGTAGCAATATCTGGGATTGAGTTAGGCAAAACAAAACCGGATATTTCCGGTTTCATCCAGTCATATCCGGACAAACTTGTGTGGAATTCGTATGCAATAGACCGAGAAAATCACAGTACAAATGGTTTTGGAGAAAAGCAAAGTCTTTTCGTTAGGTAAGTGCATAAAATGTCATCTATACAAACAGAAATATCATGTTTGTTTGCCCCAGTTCCTCTAGCTTTCTCCCTAGACAATACGAATGTGTAGAGCTGGTGTCTCCATGATGAACCAATTAGTGTTTCCAAGCCCAAAATTAAATGTTCCCTGAAAAAAAAAACATTCAAAACAATAAAGTCAGTGGATAATATCAGGAATACACAAACACAGAGGCTGTAGCAATATGTGGGATTGAGTTAGCCAACACACAACCAGGTATTTCTCATTTCATCCAGTCATATCCGGACAAACTGGTGTGGAATTCGTATGCAATGGACGGAGAAAATCACAGTACAAATGGTTTTGGAGAAAAGCACGTCTTTTCGTTAGGCAAGTGCATAAAATGTCATCTAGACAAACAGAAATATCATGTTTGTTTGCCGCAATTCCTATAGGTTTCTCCATAGAAATTACGAATGTAATAACTGACGCCATGAACAAGAGTGTCAAATTGTTAAGTCAGCAACAGGAGTCATTGTGTACTTACATCCCATGTGGGATCTGTCCTTAATGTGTTGTCTAATGTGCAGTGATGCTATAACTAGAACTGAAACAGTATTTTTACACTTTGTGTTTCTGCGTGGGTAAAAACTGATGAGATCTTTACTAATTATATACTGAATCGATCTTCTGTATATAAAGATAATTGGAAATGGAAAAAAAAACCTGGTGTTAAATTGGAAATGGCATAGAAAATTAATTAATTTTTAAAAAAGTATTATGTAGGATCTCTGCCTTTAATGTGCTGTACACTCTTATTTAATGCTATAACTAGTACTCCAACAGTATTTTTTTTTCACTTTGTGTTGCTATGTGGGGGCAAACTGTTGAAATCGTTACCTAATTTATACTAAAATGATCTTTTGTATATAAAGAGAATTGAAAATGAATCATGATGTGATTGGAAGGGGAGAGGGAGCGGGAAAGGGGAGGGTTGTGTGTGGGAGGGAAGTTTTGGGAGAGGGAACCCATTGTAACCCATGAGCTGTACTTTGGAAATTTATATTCATGAAATAAAAGTTTAATAAAAAAAGAAATTACGAATGTGTACAGCTGGTGTCTCCATGTGGAAACAATAAGTGTTTCAATGGTACAAAATTAAATGTTCCCTGATAAAAAACATTCAAAACAATAAAGTCTGTGGATAATATCAGGAATACACAAACACAGAGTCTGTAGCAATATCTGGGATTGAGTTAGGCAAAACAAAACCAGATATTTCCGGTTTCATGCAGTCATATCCGGACAAACTAGTGAGGAATTCGAATTTAATGGACCGTGAAAATCATGGTAAAAACGGTTTTGGAGAAAAGCAAAGTTTTTTCACTAGGCAAGTAGATAAAATGTCATCATTAAAACAGAAATATCCTGCTTTTTTTTCGTAGCTCCTCTGCATTCTCCCTAGAAAATATGAATATGTAGAGCTGGTGTCTCCATGTGCAACCAATTAGTGTTTCCAAGCCCAAAATTAAATGTTCCCTGATAAAAAACATTGAAAAACATAAAGTCCATGCATAATATCATGAATACACAAACACAGAGGCTATAGCGATATCTGGGATTGAGTTAGCCAAAACAAAACCGGATATTTCCGGTGTCATCCAGTCATATCCGTACAGACTGGTGTGGAATTCGTATGCCATGGACCGAGAAAATCACAGTACAAGTGGTTTTGGAGAAAACCAAAGTCTTTTCATTAGCCAAGTGCATAAAATGTCATCTATACAAACAGAAATATCATGTTTGTTTTGCCGCAGTTCCTCTAGATGTCATCTAGACAAACAGAAATATCATGTTTTTTTTGCCATAATTCCTCTAGCTTTCTCCCTAGAAAATACAAATGTGTAGAGCTGGTGTTCCCATAATGAAACAATTAGTGTTACAAGGGTACAAAATTACATGTTCCCTGATAAATACCTTCAAAACAATAAGTCCATCGATAATATACAGAAAACACAAACACAGAGGCTGTAGTAATATTTCTGAATGAGTTAGCCAACACACAAACGGATATTTCTTTTTTCATCCAGTCATAATCGGAAAAAGTGGTTTGGAATTCGTATGAAATGGACCGGGAAAATCAGAGTAAAAATGGTTTTGGAAAAAAGCAAAGTCTTTTCGTTAGGCTAGTGCATAAAACTCATCGAAACAAACAGAATTGTCATGTTTGTTTGCCACAGTTCCTCTAGCTTTCTCCCTAGAAAATACGAATGTGCAGAGCTGGTGTCCCAATGATGAACCAATTAGTGTTTCCAAGCACAAATTAAATGTTCCCTGATCAAAAATACTCAAAACAATAAAGTCCATCGATAATATCCAGAAATTACAAACAAAGAATCATTCACAATATTTCGAATTGAGTTAGCCAAAAAACAACCGGATATTTCTGGTTTCATCCAGTCATATGTGGACAAAGTGGTTTGGAATTTGTATGCAATGGACCGAGAAAATCACACTAAAAATGGTTTTGGAGAAAAACAAAGTCTTTTCGTTAGGCAAGTGCATACAATGTCATCTATACAAACAGAAATATCATGTTTGTTTGCCCCAGCTCCTCTAGCTTTCTCCCTAGAAAATACGAATGTGTAGAGCGGGTGTCTCCATGTGGAACCAACTAGTATTTCGCAGCACAAAGTTAAATGTTCTCTGAAAAAAAAAACATTCAAAACAATAAAGTATGTGGATAATATCAGGAATACACAAACACAGAGGCGGTAACAATATCTGGGATTGAGTTAGCTGAAACAAAATCGGATATTTCCGGTTTCATCCATTCATATCCGTACAAACTTTTGTGCAATTCATATTCATTGGATCGAAAAAATCACAGTGAAAATGGTTTTAGAGAAACGCAAAGTCTTTTCGTTAGGCAAGTGCATAAAATATCATCTATACAAACAGAAATATCATGTTTGTTTGCCGCAGTTCCTCTAGCTTTCTCCCTAGAAAATACGAATGCTTAGAGCTGGTGTCCCCATGTGGAAACCCTTAGTGTTTCAAGCTAAAAAATTAAATGTTCCCTGATAAAAACATTCAATACAATTAAGTCCATCGATAATATCCAGAAACACAAACACAGAGGCTGTAGCAATATCTGGGATTTAGTTAGTCAAAACACAACCGGATATTTCTGGTTTCATCCAGTCATATGCGGACAAAGTGGTTTGGAATTCGTATGCAATGGACCGAGAAAATCACAGTAAAAATGGTTTTGGAGAAAAGCAAAGTCTTTTCATTAGGCAAGTGCATAAAATCTCATCGATACACACAGAAATATCATGTTTGTTTGCCGCAGTTGCTCTAGCTTTCTCCCTAGTAAATACGAATTTGTAGAGCTGGTGTCTCCATGTGAAACAAATTAGTGTTTCCAAGCAGAAAATCAAATGTTCCCTGATAAAAAAAATTCCAAACAATAAAGTCCGTTGATAATATAAGGAATACACAAACACAGAGCCTGTAGCAATAAATGGCATTGAGTTAGCCAAAACAATACCGGATATTTCCGGTTTCATACAGTCATACCTGAAAAAGTCGTTTGGAATTCAGATGCAATGGATGGAGAAAATCAAAGTAAAAATGCTTTTGAAGAAAAGTAAAGTCTTTTCGTTAGGCAAGCGCATCAATGTATAATGTCTGTGGATAATATCATGAATACACAAACACAGAGGCTGTACCAATATCTGGGATTGAGTTAGCAAAAACAAACCGGATATTTACGGTTTCATCCAGTCATATCCGCATAAACTGGTGTGGAATTCGTATGCAGTGGACCGAAATATTCACAGTAAAAATGGTTTTCGAGAATACCAAAGTGTTTTCGTTAGGCAAGAGCATAAAATGTCATCTATACAAACAGAAATATCATGTTTGTTTGCCGCAGTTCCTCTAGCTTTCTCCCTAGAAAATACGAATGTGTAGAGCTGGTGTCGCCATGTGGAAACATTTAGTGTTTCCAAGCACAAAATTAAATGTTCCCTGATAAAAACATTCAAACAATAAAGTCTATCGATAATATCAAGAAAACACAAACACAGAGGCTGTAGCAATATTTTGGATTGAGTTAGCCAAAACACAACCGGATATTTCCGTTTTCATCCAGTCATATCCGGACAAAGTGGTTTGGAATTCGTATGCAATGGACCGAGAAAATCACAGTAAAAATGGTTTTGGAGAAAAGCAAAGTCTTTTCATTAGGCAAGTGCATAAAATCTCATCGATACACACAGAAACATCATGTTTGTTTGCCGCAGTTGCTCTAGCTTTCTCCCTAGTAAATAAGAATTTGTAGAGCTGGTGTCTCCATGTGAAACAAATTAGTGTTTCCAAGCAGAAAATCAAATGTTCCCTGATAAAAAAAATTCCAAACAATAAAGTCCGTTGATAATATAAGGAATACACAAACACAGAGCCTGTAGCAATAAATGGCATTGAGTTAGCCAAAACAATACCGGATATTTCCGGTTTCATACAGTCATATCCTGAAAAAGTCGTTTGGAATTCAGATGCAACGGATGGAGAAAATCAAAGTAAAAATGCTTTTGAAGAAAAGTAAAGTCTTCGTTAGGCAAGCGCATCAATGTATAATGTCTGTGGATAATATCATGAATACACAAACACAGAGGCTGTACCAATATCTGGGATTGAGTTAGCAAAAACAAACCGGATATTTACGGTTTCATCCAGTCATATCCGCATAAACTGGTGTGGAATTCGTATGCAGTGGACCGAAATATTCACAGTAAAAATGGTTTTCGAGAATACCAAAGTGTTTTCGTTAGGCAAGAGCATAAAATGTCATCTATACAAACAGAAATATCATGTTTGTTTGCCGCAGTTCCTCTAGCTTTCTCCCTAGAAAATACGAATGTGTAGAGCTGGTGTCGCCATGTGGAAACATTTAGTGTTTCCAAGCACAAAATTAAATGTTCCCTGATAAAAACATTCAAACAATAAAGTCTATCGATAATATCAAGAAAACACAAACACAGAGGCTGTAGCAATATTTTGGATTGAGTTAGCCAAAACACAACCGGATATTTCCGTTTACATCCAGTCATATCCGGACAAAGTTGTGTGGAATTCGTATGCAATGGACCGAGAAAATCACAGTATAAGTGGTTTTGGAGAAAAGCAAAGTCTTTTCGTTAGGCAAGTGCAAAAATGTCATCTATACACACAGAAATATCATGTTTGTTTGCTGCAGTTCCTCTAGCTTTCTCCTCAGAAAATAGGAATGTGTAGAGCTGGTGTCCCCATGATGAATCAATTAGTGTTTCTACGGTAAAAAATTTACTGTTCCTTGATAAAAATATTCAAAACAATAAAGTCTGTGTATAATATCAGGAATACACATACACAGAGGCTGTAGCAATACCTGGGATTGAGTTAGGCAAAAAAACCAGATATTTCTGGTTTCATGCAGTCATATTCGGACAAACTGGTGTGGAATTCGTATGCAATGGACCGAGAAAATCACAGTAAAAATGGTTTTGTAGAAAGGCAAAGTCTTTTCGTTAGGCAAGTGCATAAAATGTCATCTATACAAACAGAAATATCATGTTTGTTTGCAGCAGTTCCTCCAGCTTTCTCCCTAGAAAATACTAATGCGTAGAGATGTTGTCTCCATGTGGAAATAATTAGTGTTTCCAAGCACAAAATTAAATGTTCACTGAATAAAAACATTCAAAACAATAAAGTCCGTGGATAATATCAGGAATACACAAACACAGAGGCAGTAGCAATATTTCAGATTCAGTTAGCCAAAACACAAACAAATATTTCTGGTTTCATCCAGTCATATCCGGACAAAGAGCTTTGGAATTCATATGCAATGGATGGAGAAATATACAGTAAAATGATTTTGGAGAAAAGCAAAATCTTTTCTTTAGGCAAGTGCAAAAAATGTCATCTAGACAAACAGAAATATCATGTTTGTTTGCCGCAGTTCCTCTAGCTTTCTACTTAGAAAATATGAATGTGTAGAGCCTGTCGCCATGTGGATCCAATTAGTGTTTCAATGCTACAAAATTAAATGTTCCCCGATAAAAACATTCAAAAAAATAAATTCCATCGATAATATCCAGAACACAAACACAGAGGCTCTAGCAATATTTCAGATTCAGTTAGCCAAAACACAAACAAATATTTCTGGTTTCATCCAGTCATATCCGGACAAAGAGCTTTGGAATTCGTATGCAATGGACCGAGAAAATCACAGTACAAATGGTTTTGGAGAAAAGCAAAGTTTTTTCGTTAGGCAAGTGCATAAAATGTCATCAATACACACAGAACTATCATGGTTGTCTGCCGCAGTTCCTCTAGCTTTCTCCCTAGAAAATACGAATGTGCAGAGCTGGTGTCTCCAAGTGGAAACAATTAGTGTTTCGCAGCACAAAATTAAATGTTCCCTGATTAAAAAAATACATTCAAAACAATAAAGTCCGTGGTTAATATCAAGAATACACAAACACAGAAGCTGTAGCATTATTTCGGATTGAGTTAGCCAAAACACAACCAGATATTTCCAGTTTCATCCAGTCATATCCAGACAAACTGGTGTGGGATTCGTATGCAATGGACAAAGAAAATCACAGTAAAATGGTTTTGGAGAAAAGCAAAGTCTTTTCTTTAGGCAAGTGCATAAAATGTCATCTAGACAAACAGAAATATCATGTTTGCTTGCCGCAGTTCCTCCAGCTTTCTCCCTAGAAAATACTAATGTGTAGAGCTGGTGTCTCCATGTGGGAACAATTAGTGTTTCCAAGAACAAAATTAAATGCTCCTTGAAAAAAAAAACATTCAAAACAATAAAGTCCGTGGATAATATCAGGAATACACAAACACAGTGGCAGTAGCAATATTTCAGATTGAGAAATTAAAGGGATACAAATCGGGAAGGACGAACTCAAACTATCCCTCTTTGCAGATGATATGATTCTTTATTTAGGGGACCCAAAGAAATCTACTAAGAGACTGCTGGAACTCATCGAAGAGTTTGGCAAAGTAGCAGGATATAAAATCAATCCACAAAAATCAACAGCCTTTGTATACACAGGCAATGCCAAGGCTGAGGAAGAACTTCTAAAATCAATCCCATTCACAATAGCCACAAAAACAATCAAATACCTTGGAATAAACTTAACCAAGGACGTTAAAGAACTCTATGATGAAAACTACAAAACCTTAAAGAAAGAAATAGAAGAGGATACCAAAAAATGGAGAAATCTTCCATGCTCATGGATTGGAAGAATCAATATCATCAAAATGTCTATTCTCCCAAAAGCAATTTATACATTCAATGCAATACCAATCAAGATACCGAAGACATTCTTCTCAGATCTGGAAAAAATGATACTGAAATTCATATGGAGACACAGAAGACCTCGAATAGCCAAAGCAATCTTGTACAACAAAAACAAAGCCGGAGGCATCACAATACCTGATTTTAGGACATACTACAGGGCAGTTGTTATCAAAACAGCATGGTACTGGTACAGAAACAGATGGATAGACCAATGGAACAGAATAGAAACACCAGAAATCAATCCAAACATCTACAGCCAACTTATATTTGATCAAAGATCCAAAACTAATCCCTGGAATAAGGACAGTCTATTCAATAAATGGTGCTGGGAAAACTGGATTTCCATATGCAGAAGCTTAAAGCAAGACCCATACCTTTCACCTTACACAAAAATTCACTCAACGTGGATTAAAGACTTAAATCTACGGCCCGAAACCATCAAATTATTAGAGAGCATTGGAGAAACCCTGCAAGATATAGGTACAGGCAAAGACTTTTTGGAAAAGACCCCAGGAGCACAGGCAGTCAAAACCAAAATTAACATTTGGGATTGCATCAAATTGAGAAGTTTCTGTACTTCGAAAGAAATAATCAGGAAAGTGAAGAGGCAACCGACAGAATGGGAGAAAATATTTGCAAACTATACTACAGATAAAGGGTTGATAACCAGAATCTACAAAGAAATCAAGAAATTCCACAACAACAGAACAAACAACCCACTGAAGAGATGGGCCAAGGACCTCAATAGACACTTTTCAAAAGAAGAAATCCAAATGGCCAACAGACACATGAAAAAATGTTCAAGATCACTAGCAATCAGAGAAATGCAAATCAAAACCACAATGAGGTTTCACCTCACCCCGGTGAGAATGGCTCACATCCAGAAATCTACCAACAATAGATGCTGGAGAGGATGTGGGGAAAAAGGGACACTAACCCACTGTTGGTGGGAATGCAAACTGGTTAAGCCATTATGGAAGTCAGTCTGGAGATTCCTCAGAAACCTGAACATAACCCTACCATACAACCCAGCCATCCCACTCCTTGGAATTTACCCAAAGGAAATTAATTCGGCTAATAAAAAAGCCATCTGCACATTAATGTTTATTGCAGCTCAATTCACAATAGCTAAGACCTGGAACCAACCCAAATGCCCATCAACAGTAGACTGGATAAAGAAATTATGGGACATGTACTCCATAGAATACTATACAGCAGTAAGGAACAATGAAACCCAGTCATTTGAAACAAGATGGAGGGATCTGGAAAACATCATACTGAGTGAATTAAGCCAGTCCCAAAGAGACAAATATCATTTCTTTTCCCTGATCGGCGACAACTAACTGAGCACCAAAGGGGAAACCTACGGAAATGAAATGGACACTATAAGAAACAATGACCTGATCAGCTTAGGTCCTGACTCTAGGTATAGAATGTAATACTTTATCCTTATACTTTGCGTTTCTGTGTGGGCACAAACTGATGAGCTCTTTACTAATGATATACTGAAGTGATCCTCTGTATATAAAGAGAATTGGAAATGAAAAAAAAAAATAACAACCTGGTATTGAAGGGGAAATGGCATAGAAAGTTAATTAATTTGAAAAAAAAAAATCATGTGGGTTCTCTGTCTTTAATGTGCTGTACATTGCTATTTGATGCTATAATTAGTAATCCAATGGTAGTTTTTTTCACTTTGTAGTGCTATATGGGCAAAATGTTGAAAACTTTACCTAATATATACTAAGCTGATCTTCTGTATACAAAGAGAATTGAAAATGAATCCTTACATGAATGGAAGGGGAGAGGGAGCGGGAGAGGGGAGGGTTGCGGGCGGGAGGGAATTTACGGGAGGGGGGAAGCCATTGTAACCCATAAGCTGTACTTTGGAAATTTATATTCATTAAATAAAAGTTAAAAAAAAAAAAAAAAAAAAAAGAATAAAGTCTGTCGATAATATCAGGAATACACAAACACAGAAGCGGTAACAATATCGGGGTTTGGGTTAGCCAAAACAAAATGGGATATTTCTGGTTTCATCCAGTCATATCCGGACAAACTGGTGTGCGATTTGTATGCAATGGACCGAGAATATCAGTAAAAATGGTTTTGGAGAAAAGCAAAGTCTTTTCGTTAGGCAAGTGCATAAAATGTCATCTATACAAACTGAAATATCATGTTTGTTTGCCGCAGTTCCTCCAGCTTTCTCCCTAGAAAATACGAATGTGTGGAGCTTGTGTCCCCATGTGGAACCAATTAGTGTTTCTACGGTACAAATTAAATGTTCCCTGATAAAAAACATTCAAAACAATAACGTCCGTCGATAATATCCAGAAAACACAAACACAGAGGCTTTCACAATAATTCGGATTGAGTTAGCCAAAACACAACCGTAAATTTGCGGTTTCATCCAGTCATATTCGGACAAAGTGGTGTGGAATTCGCATGCAGCGGACCAAAAAATCACAGTAAAATTGGATTTGGAGAAAAGCAGTCTTTTCTTTAGGCAAATGCATTAAATGTCATCGATACAAACAGAAATATCATGTTTGTTTGCCGCAGTTCCTCTAGCTTTCTCCCTAGAAAATGCAAATATCTAGTGCTGGTGTCCCCATGATGAACAAATTAGTGTTTCAAAGGTACAAAATTAAATGTTCCCTGATAAAAACATTCAAAACTATAAAGTTCGTCGATAATATCCAGAAAACACAAACACAGAGGCTTTCACAATATTTCGGATTGAGTTAGCCATACACAACCGGATATTTCTGGTTTCATCCAGTCATATCCGGATAAACTGGTGTGGAATTCGTATGCAAGGGACTTCGAAAATCACAGTAAAAATGGTTTTGTAGAAAAGCAAAGTCTTTTCCTTAGGCAAGTAGATAAAATGTCCTCTATAGAAACAGAAATATCACGTTTGATTGTGGCAGTTACTCTAGCTTTCTCCCTAGAAAATACGAAAGTGTAGAGCTGTTGTCTCCATATGGAATCAATTAGTGTTTCAACGGTACAAAATTAAATGTTCCCTGAAAAAAAATTCAAAAAAATAAAGTCCGTGGAGTATATCAGGAAAACACAAACACAGGGGCTGTAGCATATTTTAAATTGAGTATCCAAAACACAACCAGATATTTCTGGTTTCATCCAGTCATATCTGGACAAAGTGGTTTGGAATTCGTATGCAATGGACTGAGAAAATCACATATTAATTCTTTTGAAGAAATGCAAAGTCTTTTCGTTAGGCAAGTGCATAAAATGTCATCGATACAAACAGAAATATCATGTTTGTTTGCCAAAGTTCCTCTAGCTTTCTCCCTAGAAAATACGAATGTGTAGAGCTGGTGTCTCCATGTGGGAACAATTAGTGTTTCCAAGAACAAAATTAAATGCTCCCTGAAAAAAAAACATTCAAAACAATAAAGTCCGTGGATAAATTCAGGAATACACAAACACAGTGGCAGTAGCAATATTTCAGATTGAGTTCGCCAAAACACAAACAGATATTTATGGTTTCATCCAGTCATATCCGGACAAAGTGCTTTGGAATTCGCATGCAATGGATGGAGAAATATACAGTAAAATGGTTTTGGAGAAAAGCAAAGTCTTTTCTTTAGGCAAGTGCATAAAATGTCATCTAGACAAACAGAAATATCATGTTTGTTTGCCGCAGTTCCTCTAGCTTTCTCCTTAGAAAATATGAATGTGTAGAGCCTGTCCCAATGTGGATCCAATTAGTGTTTCAATGGTACAAAATTAAATGTTCCCTGATAAAAACATTCAAAAAAATAAATTCCATCGATAATATCCAGAACACAAACACAGAGGCTCTAGCAATATTTCGGATTGAGTTAGCGAAAACACAGCTGGATTTTTCTCGTTTGTCCAGTCATATCTGGACAAACTGGTGTGGAATTCGTATGCAATGGACCGAGAAAATCACAGTACAAATGGTTTTGGAGAAAAGCAAAGTCTTTTCATTAGGCAAGTGCATAAAATGTCATCAATACAAACAGAACTCTCATGTTTGTTTGCCGCAGTTCCTCTAGCTTTCTCCCTAGAAAATACGAATGTGCAGAGCTGGTGTCTCCATGTGGAACCAATTAGTGTTTCCAAGCACAAACTTAAATGTTCCCTGATAAAAAACATTCAAAACAATAAATCCGTGGATAATATCAGGAAAACACAAACACAGTGGCTGTAGCAATATCTTGGATTGAGTTAGTCAATAAAACCGGATATTTCCGGTTTCATCCAGTCATACCCGGACAAAGTGGTGTGGAATTCATACGCAATGGACCGAGAAAATCACAGTAAAAATGATTTTGGAGAAAAGCAAACTCTTTTCCTTAGGCAAGTGCATAAAATATCATCTATACAAACAGAAATATCATGTTTGTTTGCCGCAGTACCCCTAGCTTTCTCCCTAGAAAATACGAAGTTGTAGAGCTCGTGTCTCCATGTGGAACCAATTATTCTATCCAAGCTCATAATAAAATGTTCCCCGATAGACAACATTCAAAACAATAAATTCTGTGAATAATATCAGGAATACACAAACACAGAAGCTGTATCAATATCTGGGATTGAGTTAGCCAAAACAAAACCTGATATTTCTGGTCTCTTCCAGTCATATCCGGACAAAGTGGTGTGGAATTCGTATGCAATGGACCGAGAAAATCACAGTACAAATGGTTTTGGAGAAAAGCAAAGTCTTTTCGTTAGGGAAGTTCATAAAATCTCATAGATATAAACAGAAATATCATGTTTGTTTGCCGCAGTTCCTCTAGCTTTCTCCCTAGAAAATACGAATGTGTACAGCTGGTGTCTCCATGTGGAACCAATTAGTGTTTCCAAGCACAAAATTAAATGTTCACTGAAAAAAAACATTGAAAAAAATAAAGTCCGTGGTTATATCATGAATACACAAACACAGAGGCTGTAGCATTACTTCGGATTGAGTTAGCCAAAACACAACCACATATTTTTGGTTTCATCCAGTCATATCCGGACAAAGTGGTGTGGAATTCATATGCAATGGATCGAGCAAATCACAGTAAAAATGGTTTTGGAGAAAAGCAAAGTCTTTTCGTCAGGCAAGTGCATAAAATGTCATCGATACAAACAGAAATATCATGCTTGTTTGCCGCAGTTCCTCTAGCTTTCTCCCAAGAAAATACAAATATGTAGAGCTGGTGTCTCCATGTGGAACCAATTAGTGTTTCGCAGCACAAAATTAAATGTTCCCTGATAAAAAATATTCAAAACAATAAAGTCTGTGGTAATATCAGGAATGCACAAACACAGAGGCGGTAACAATATCTGGGATTGGGTTAGCCAAATACTACCGGCTATTTCCGGGTTCATCCAGTCATATCTGGACAAACTGGTGTGGAATTCATATGCAATGGACCGAGAAGATCACAGTGAAAATGGTCTTGGAGAAAAGCAAAGACTTTTCGTTAGGCAAGTGCATAAAATGTCATCTATACAAACAGAAATATCATGTTTGTTTGCCGCAATTCCTTTAGCTTTCTCCCTAGAAAATACGAATGTGTAGAGATGGTGTCTCCATGTGGAATCAATTAGTGTTTCCAAGCACAAAATTAAATGTTTCCTTAAAAAAAAACTTTCAAAACAGTAAAGTCCGTGGATAATATCAGGAATAGACAAACACAGAGGCTGTAGCAATATTCCAGATTGAGTTAGCCAAAACACAACCAGATATTTCTTTTTTCATCCAGTAATATCTGGACAAACTGGTGTGGAATTCGTATGCAATGGACCGAGAAAATCACAGTAAAAACGGTATTGAAGTTAACCAAATTCTTTTCATTAGGCAAGTGCATCAAATGTCATCCATACAAACATAAACCTCATGTTTTTTTGCTGCAGTTCCTCTCGCTTTCTCCCTAGAAAATACGAATGTGTAGAGCTGGTGTCTCCATGTGGAACCAATTAGTGTTTCCAAGCACAAAATTAAATGTTCCCTGAAAAAAAAACATTCAAAAAAATAAAGTCCGTGGTTAATATCATGAATACAGAAACACAGATGTTGTAGCTTTATTTCAGATTGAGTTGGCCAAAGCACAACCAGATATTTCCGGTTTCATCCCGTCATATCCGGACAAACTGGTGTGGAATTCATATGCAATGGACCGAGAATATCAGAGTAGAAATGGTTTTGGAGAAAAGCAAAGTCTTTTCGTTAGGCAAGTGCATAAAATGTCATCTATACAAACAGAAATATCATGTTTGTTTGCCGCAGTTTCTCTAGCTTTCTCCGTAGAAATACGAATATATAGAACTGGTGTCTCCAATTGGAACGAATTACTGCTTCCATCTCAAAATTAAATGTTTCCCTATAAAAAGCTTTAAAAAAATAAATTCCATTGATAATATCCAGAAAAAACAAACACAGAGGCTGTAGCAATATCTGGGATTGAGTTAGCCAAAACACAACCGGATATTTCCGGTTTCATCCAGTCATATCCGGAAAAATTGGTGTGGAATTCGTACGCAATGGACTGAAAAAATCACAGTAGAAATGGTTTTGGAGAAAAGCATAGTATTTTCTTTAGGCAAGTGCATAAAATGTCATCTGTACAAATAGAAATATCATGCTTGTTTGCGGCAGTTCCTCTAGCTTTCTCCCTAGAAAATACGAATGTGTAGAGCTGGTGTCTCCATGATGAACCAATTAGTATTTCAACGGTACAAAATTAAATGTTGCCTGATAAAAACATTCAAAACAATAAAGTCCATCGATAATATCCAGAAAGCACAAACACAGAGGCTTTCACAATATTTGTTTTGAGTTAGCCAAAACACAACCGGATATTTCTGGTTTCATCCAGTCATATCCGGACAAACTCGTGTGGAATTCGTATGCAATGGTCCAAGAAAATCACAGTGAAAATGGTTTTGGAGAGAAGCAATGTCTTTTCATTAGGAAATTGCATAAAATGTCATCTATACAAACAGAAATATCATGTTTGTTTGCCGCAGTTCCTCTTGCTTTCTCCTTAGAATATAAGAATATGTTCAGCTGGTGTCATCATGTGGAACCAATTACTGTATCCAAGCTCAAAATAAAATGTTCCCTGATAAAAACATTCAAAACAATAAAGTCCATCGATAATATCCAGAAAACACAAACACAGAGGCGTTCACGATATTTCAGATTGAGTTAGCCAAAACACAACCGGATATTTCTGGTTTCATCCAGTCATATCCGGACAAAGTGGCGTGGAATTCGTATGCAATGGACCGAGAAAATCAAAGTAAAAATGGTTTTGGAGAAAAGCAAAGTCTTTTCGTTAGGCAAGTGCATAAAATGTCATCTATACCAACAGTGAAGGACCCTTATGGGGGAGAGGGACAAGAAACTAGGCCTGGGCAGATATTAGGGGCTTCTTAAGAGGTTAGATGTTCCCCAGGGTCCAGCGGGCACGTTCTCTGGGAAGGAAAAATCTATCCCCTTTAGAGAACCTCTAGGCATGCCCAGAGCAGAGCTGCCACTCCCCTTCGGAGAGTCTCAGCACTCTCCTCAGCATTCTCTTCAGCTGGTTCCCTCAGCACTCTCCTCAGCATTCTCTTCAGCTGGTTCCCTCAGCACTCTCCTCAGCATTCTCCTCAGCTGGTTCCCTCAGCACTCTCCTCAGCACTCTCCGGTATGCTAATTGTCCCTCCGAACCGGCCAATCCCATATGCTAATTTGTTGACTATATAACCTGTGTGAAACTGCCGCTCAGGGCTCCTCACCGCCTTAGGTGGGGGCCCGTTTGCGCAAACGTACAATAAATACCTCATGCTTTTTGCATCAACTGGTCTGGAGTCTGGATTTTTGGGCGTCCTCTCGAGCAAGTGGGCATCTCTACAACTGAGAGGTCCAACATTTTGGCGCCCAACGTGGGGCTCGAGGTCGCCCTCAGACCCATTCTCTGCAGGACCAGTTGGAGGTATAATTGTTTTCTGTTTGTTGTTCTTCGTCTTGAGTATTCTGACTGGCCAGTACCTGACTCTGTGAGACCAGTGGGGGAGGCAGGCGTGCCCAGCAACCCCTGGTCCGTTCCCCGGAGGACGCTCCGGTTTGTGAGACCAGTAGGGGAAACCCTCGGTCCGTTCCCCCGGAAGACGCTCCCGGGGTGGTCTGGAGGTGGGTCGGAGACCAAGTCTCCCTCCTTCCCGGGGAGGGCTGGTCAGGCAGCCGCTCCCAAAACTAGCGCAATAGCGTTCGATTTGTCCTATCTGGTGCCATGTGGCTTGTCTTGTTTGTTTTATGTGTCTGTGCATTGGCTGTTCTTTTTGTTTGGGCTGAAATCCTTGCACACATGGGTCAACAAATAACCACCCCTTTAAGTCTCACTCTAGATCACTGGAAGGACGTTCGAGAACGCGCGCGCCACCTCTCAGTGGAGATTAAAAGGAAACAATGGGCAAAATTCTGTTCCTCAGAGTGGCCGGCCTTCGAGGTCGGCTGGCCAAGGAACGGTACTTTTAACCTCGATATTATTTTACAGATTAAGGCGCGGGTCTTTCAGCCAGGATCCAATGGACACCCTGATCAGGTGCCCTACATTACTACGTGGGAGGATCTTTCACGTAATCCCCCTCCCTGGGTAGAACCCTTCTCCTTCCTGACGGAGCCCATACGGACCCCGTTACCCCCTCCTCCTATCCCGGTTGTGCCAACCTCCTTCCTATACCCTCTGAAGGAGATTCGAGATCCAAAACCTGACAAGCCACCGGTTCTTCCGGCTGATCAGGACTCTCTGCTCTTTGACTCTCCCCCACCCTATCTTCCCGGCCAGCCTGCTCCCCCGCAGGAACTCCCACAACAACCAGAGCGGGATGTGCAACCTTCTGCACCATCCCCTGATTCCACGAGGGCAGGGGAAGAAGTCTCAGCGCCTTCCCCGCCCTCCAGCCGCCTGCGCCTCCGTCGGGGGCAGGCAGGGGGCTCGGGAAGCGTCTGGAATTCGCAGGCTTTTCCTCTTCGCTCGGTGGCTGGCCAGATGCAGTACTGGCCATTTTCTGCTTCCGATCTTTACAATTGGAAAACCCATAACCCCTCTTTCTCTCAGGACCCCCAGGCTCTGACTGGGCTGATCGAGTCAATTTTATTGACTCATCAGCCCACCTGGGATGATTGTCAGCAGCTTCTGCAGACCCTCCTCACTACTGAGGAAAAGCAGCGTGTCTACCTTGAGACACGGAAAAACGTCCCTGGAGCAGATGGCCGACCGACCCTACTGCTAAACGAAATCGAGGAGGCGTTTCCCTCAACCCATCCTGATTGGGACTACACCACCGTTGCTGGTAGGGAGCGACTTTGTCTTTACCACCAGATTCTCCTTGCGGGTCTCAGAGGGGCTGGAAAGCGCCCCACCAATCTGGCCAAGGTACGTGCAATAGTGCAGGGGGCTGAGGAAACGCCGGCAGGCTTCCTAGAAAGATTAATGGAAGCCTACCGTACTATACAAGATTTAATGAAGGAGGCAGAAAAGATTTACAACAAAAGGGAGACCCGAGAGGAGAAGGAGGAAAGGATCCGCAAGGAGCAGGAGGAAAGGGAAGACAAAAGAGACAAAAGACGTAATCGAGAGCTTAGTAGAATTTTGGCCACCGTAGTGCAGGATACAGAAAGGAGTAGACCAGGACAGAATAGGGACTTGGGAGACAAACGAAAGCCTCGGGTGGAAAGAGATCAATGTGCCTATTGTAAAGAAAGAGGACACTGGGTCAAAGACTGCCCGAAGAAAACACAGGGATCAAAGAAGAGACCAGTTCCAATCCTGTCCCTGGAAGAAGACGACTAGGTGAGTCAGGGCCAGGAGCCCCCCCCCTGAGCCCAGGATAACCCTTGAAGTGGGGGGCAGACCGGTAACCTTCCTGATTGACACGGGAGCCCAGCACTCGGTACTGACTTCAGAAAAAGGGCCTTTAAGCTCCAAGACTTCCTGGGTTCAGGGGGCAACTGGAGGGAAGTTATATCGCTGGACAACCAATCGAGAGGTCCAGTTAAGTACAGGACTTGTGACACACTCGTTCTTACTAGTGCCAGACTGCCCCTACCCCCTCCTGGGCAGGGACCTACTCTCCAAGGTAGGAGCCCAAATTCACTTCCATGAGAAAGGAGCTACCATCACAGACTCAGGAGGGCGGCCCCTCCAGGTATTAACACTACGCTTGGAGGACGAACACCGATTATTTGAGAGGCCCTCGTCCACCATGGCTCCCCTGGACCCCAAGTGGCTCACAGATTTTCCTCAGGCCTGGGCAGAGACTGCGGGAATAGGGCTGGCCGTCAACCGGCCTCCCTTGATCATAGATCTGAAGCCCACGGCCATTCCCGTGTCAGTTCGTCAATATCCGATGGGCAAGGAAGCTAAGGAAGGTATCCGGCCACATATCCAGAGACTGTTACACCTAGGCATTTTAAAACCTTGTCGTTCACCTTGGAACACCCCCCTACTACCAGTAAAGAAGCCTGGTACGGGTGACTAC
Organism: Lepus europaeus; assembly: GCF_033115175.1. Classification (NCBI taxonomy): domain Eukaryota; kingdom Metazoa; phylum Chordata; class Mammalia; order Lagomorpha; family Leporidae; genus Lepus; species Lepus europaeus. The sequence continues at coordinate 147,874 of NW_026909143.1, forward strand.
CGCCCGGTACAGGACTTGCGGGAGGTTAACAGGAGAACGGAGGATATGCATCCCACAGTGCCCAACCCCTACAATCTGCTAAGTACCTTGCCTCCGACCCACGTATGGTACACTGTGTTAGATCTAAAAGATGCATTCTTTTGTTTAAGACTGAGCCCTCAGAGCCAATCCATCTTTGCTTTTGAGTGGAAAGACCCAGAGACCGGGTTTTCAGGACAACTCACCTGGACAAGGTTGCCCCAAGGATTTAAAAACTCACCTACCTTGTTTGACGAAGCTCTGCACCTAGATTTGGCCAACTTCCGAGTCAACCATCCGGACCTGGTCCTCCTGCAATATGTGGACGACCTCCTCCTTGCCGCTGAAACTGAGCAGAGCTGCCACTCTCCTCAGCATTCTCCTCAGCAATTCATTGCCCCGGGCACCAATGAGGAGACGACCCCGTAGCAAGGGGAAACAGGATGGCAGACGAGGCTGCTAGGGCGGCAGCCCTGAGCCAACAGGTGCTCCCGTTAAAGACAATTGAGCCCACCCAAGTATCGAGGGAACCACCTTTCCTCTATTCGGACCAAGACTTAGATACGATTCAGCGGCTCGGTGCAGAGTATGATGAACAAATAAGGGTTTGGAGGCTCGGAGAGAAAATAGTCTTGCCACACCAATTGGCTAAAGAAATAATTACCAGCCTCCATCAATGGACTCATTTGGGACACAAAAAGCTAAAAGCAGCCTTACAGGAAGATAGGCAGTCTTATTACATCCCCTGACTTGACTCTTTAGTCCAGCAGGTGACTGAATCCTGTGTTCCGTGTGCCAAGGTAAATGCCAGACACCTCAAGCTCCCGGAGGGAGCTAGGGTAAGAGGAGACCGACCAGGAATCAACTGGGAGGTCGATTTCACTGAGATAAGGCCGGGCAGTTATGGGAATAAGTATCTTCTAGTTTTTGTAGACACCTTCTCCGGATGGACTGAGGCATTCCCCACAAAACGGGAAACCGCCCAGGTGGTCGTCAAAAAGATCATAGAGGAGATCTTCCCCCGGTTCGGCTTGCCTAAGGTAATCGGGTCCGACAATGGCCCAGCGTTTGTCTCCCAGGTAAGTCAGTTGGTGGCCAAAGCATTAGGCATAAATTGGAAATTGCACTGTGCCTATAGACCCCAAAGTTCAGGACAGGTAGAAAGAATGAACAGAATAATTAAAGAGACCTTGACCAAATTAGCGTTGGAGACTGGTGTTAAAGACTGGGTCCAACTCCTCCCTATGGTGTTGTTCCAGGTCCGAAACACGCCCTCTCATTGCGGGCTGACACCATACGAAATCCTTTATGGAGGGCCCCCACCAGTAGCAGGCTTGCTTGACCTTGCCAGTGACTCCGTTGCCGATGCCCCTAAGTTACAGGCCCGGTTGAGAGCACTCCAGATCATCCAGAACCAGGTCTGGAAACCTCTTGCAGCAGCCTACCAACCCAAGACGACAACCATCCCACATCCTTTCCAAATCGGTGATGCTGTGTATGTCCGAAGGCACCAATCTAAGACTCTAGAGCCCCGGTGGAAAGGCCCCTTCACTGTGCTGTTGACAACTCCCACCGCTCTCAAGGTCGATGGAATCGCTGCTTGGGTCCACGCCTCACACGTGAAGCGAGTACCACCTCCCCAGGGCCCCGAGGATCCGGATAGACCAGCCAAATGGAAGCTCCAGCGCACTCAGAACCCACTCAAGCTAAGACTTTCAAAAACTGTTTAATATTTATGATGTTCCTGGCCTTTCCCCATTGTTTTTCCAATCCCCATGCTCCGCAATTGTTAACGTGGAACCTAACCCAGTCCAGCAAGAACAGAGTTTCCTCCCTCCAGTGAGGCAGGTTCTCCCCAGGCCGGTCCAATAGATTTTAGGATTAAAATCTTTGCAAAAAGAAAAGGAGGGAATGAAGGACCCTTATGGGGGAGAGGGACAAGAAACTAGGCCTGGGCAGATATCAGGGGCTTCTTAAGTGGTTAGATGTTCCCCAGGGTCCAGCGGGCACGTTCTCTGGGAAGGAAAAGTCTATCCCCTTTAGAGAACCTCTAGGCATGCCCAGAGCAGAGCTGCCATTCCCCTTCGGAGAGTCTCAGCACTCTCCTCAGCATTCTCTTCAGCTGGTTCCCTCAGCACTCTCCTCAGCATTCTCTTCAGCTGGTTCCCTCAGCACTCTCCTCAGCACTCTCCGGTATGCTAATTGTCCCTCCGAACCGGCCAATCCCATATGCTAATTTGTTGACTATATAACCTGTGTGAAACTGCCGCTCAGGGCTCCTCACCGCCTTAGGTGGGGGCCCGTTTGCGCAAACGTACAATAAATACCTCATGCTTTTTCCATCAACTGGTCTGGAGTCTGGATTTTTGGGCGTCCTCTCGAGCAAGTGGGCATCTCTACAACTGAGAGGTCCAACAACACAAACACAGAGGCTTTCACAATATTTAGGATTGAGTTAGCCAAAACACAACCGGATATTTCTGGTTTCATCCAGTGATATCCGGGAAAATTGGTGTGGAATTCGTATGCAATGGACCACGAAAATCACAGAAAAATGGTTTTGGAGAAAAGCAAAGTATTTTCGTTAGGCAAGTGCATGAAATATCATCTATACTAACAAAATATCATGTTTAATTGTGGCAGTTCCTCGAGCTTCCTCCCTAGAATATTTGAATATGTCCAGCTGGTGTCTCCATGTGGAACCAATTACTGTATCCATGCTCAAAAAAATGTTTTCCTATAAAAAATATTCAAAACAATAAAGTCCATGCATAATATCAGGGATACACAAACACAGAGGCGGTAGCAATATTTCGGATTGAGTTAGTCAAATCTCAACTGGATATTTATGGTTTCAACCAGTCATACCCAGACAAACTGGTTTGGAATTCCTATCCAATGGACTGAGAAAATCACAGTAAAAATGGTTTTGCAGAAAAGCAAAGTCTTTTCCTTAGGCAAGTGCAAAAAATGTCATCTAGACAAACAGAAGTATCATCTTTGTTTGCCAGAGTTCCTCTAGCTTTCTCCCTAGTAAATACGAATGTGTAGAGCTGGTGTCTCCATGTGGAAACAATTAGTGTTTCAAGGGTAGAAAATAAAATGTTCCCTGATAAAAAAAAAATTCAAAAAAATAAAGTACGTTGATAATATCCGGAAAACACAAACACATAGGCTGTAGCAATATCTGGGATTGAGTTAGCCCAAATGAAACCGGATATTTCCGGATTCATCTAGTCATATCCGGACAAAATCATGTCGAATTCGTCCGCAATAGACCGAGAAAATCACAGTACAAATGGTTTTGAAGAAACGCAAAGTCTTTTCATTAGGCAAGTGCATAAAATGTCATCTATACAAACAGAAATATCATGTTTGTTTGCCGCAGTTCCTCTAGCTTTCTCCCTAAAAAATACAAATGTGTAGAGGTGGTGTCTCCATGTGGAACCAATTAGTGTTTCCATGCACAAAATAAAATGTTACCTTAAAAAACATTCAAAAAAATAAAGTCCTTCGATGATATCAGGAATACACAAAGACAGTAGCTGTAGCAATATTTTGGATTGAGTTAGCCAAAACGCAACCAGATATTTCTGGTTTCATCCAGTCATATCTGGACAAAGTGATTTGGAATTCGTATCCAATGGACCGAGAAAATCACAGTAAAAATGGTTTTGGAAAAAAGCAAAGTCTTTTCGTTAGGCAAGTGCATAATATGTCAAATATAGAAACAGAAATATCATGATTGTTTTCCACAGTTCCTCTAGCTTTCTCCGTAGAAAATACGAATTTGTGGAGCTGGTGTCTCCATGTGGAAACAATTAGTGTTTCAACGGTACAAAACTAAATGTTCCCTGTTAAAAAACATTCAAAACATTAAAGTTCGTTGATAATATCAGGAAAACACAAACACAGAGGCTGTAGAAATATCTGGGATTGAGTTAGCCAAAACAAAACCGGATTTTTCCAGTTTCATCCAGTTATAACCGGAGAAACTGGTGTGGAATTCATATGCAATGGATCGAGAAAATCACACTACAAATGGTTTTGGAGAAAGGCAGTCTTTTCGTTAGGCAAGTGCAAAAAATGTCATCTATACAAACAGAAATATCATGTTTGTTTGCCGCAGTTCCTCTAGCTTTCTCCCTGGAAAATAAGAATGTGTAGAGCTGGTGTCCCCATGTGGAACCAATAAGTGTTTCCAACCACAAAATAAATGTTCCCTGAAAAAAAAAAACATTGAAAAATATAAAGTCCACGCATAATATCAGGAATACACAAATACAGAGGCTTTCACAATATTTCGGATTGAGTTAGCCAAAAGAAACCCGGATATTTCCGGTTTCATCCAGTCATATCCGGACAAAGTGCTTTTGAATTCGTATGCAATAGACCGAGAAAATCCCACAGTACAAATGCTTTTGGAGGAAAGAAACAATTAGTGTTTCAATGATACAAAATTAAATGTTCCCTGATAAAAACATTCAAAACAATAAAGTCCATCGATAATATCCAGAAAACACAAACACAGAGACTGTAGCAATATTTTGTATTGACTTAGCCAAAATACAATCCGATATTTCTGGTTTCATCCATTCATATCCGGACAAACTGGTGTGGAATTCTTATGCAATCGACTGAGAAATTCACAGTAAAAATTTTTTTGGAGAAAAGCAAAGTCTTTTTGTAAGTGAAGTAGATAAAATATCATCGATACAACAGAAATATCATGTTTGTTTGTCGCAGTTCCTCTAGCTTTCTACCTAGAAAATACGAATGGGTAGAGCTGGCGTCTCCATTTGGAACCAATTAGTGTTTCCAAGCACAAAATTAAATGTTCCCTGATAAAAACATTCAAAACAATAATTCCATGGATAATATCAAGAAAACACAAACACAGAGGCTGTAGCAATATCTGGGATTGAGTTAGCCAAAACACAACTAGATATTTCTATTTTCATCCAGTGATATCCGGTCAAACTGGTAGGGAATTCCTATGCAATGGACTTAGAAAATCATTGTAAAAATGGTTCTGGAGAAAAGCAAAGTCTTTTCGTTAGGCAAGTGCATAAAATGTCATCTATACAAACAGAAATATCATGTTTGTTTGCCGCAGTTCCTCTAGCTTTCTCCCTGGAAAATAAGAATGTGTAGAGCTGGTTACTCCATGTGGAACCAATTAGTGATTACAAGCACAAAATGAAATGTTCCCTGATAAAAAACATTCAAACAATAAAGTGCATGGATAATATCCAGAAAACACAAATACAGAGGCTGTAGCAATACTGGGATTGAGTTAGCCAAAACAAAACCGGGTATTTCCGGTTTCATCCAGTTGTATCAGGTAAACTGGTGTAGAATTCATATGCAATGCACCGAGATATTCACAGTAAAAATGGTTTTGGAAAAAAGCAAAGTCTTTTCGTTAGGCAAGTACATAAAATGCCATCTATACAAACAGAAATATCATGTTTATTTGCCGCAGTTCCTCTCGCAGTCTCCCTAGAAAATATGAATATGTTCAGCTGGTGTCTCCATGTGGAACCAATTACTGTATCCAAGCTCAAAATAAAATGTTCCCGGAAAAAAAATACATTCAAAACAATAAAGTCCGTTGATAATATCCAGAAAAAACAAACACAGAGGCTGGAGCAATATCGAAGATTGAGTTATCCTAAACAAAACCGGATATTTCCGGTTTCATCCAGCCATATCCGGACAAACTGGTGTGGAATTCGTATGCAATGGACCGAGAAAATCACAGTAAAAAAGGTTTTGGACAATAGCGAAGTCTTTTCGTTAGGCAAGTGCATAAAATGCCATCTATACAAACAGAAATATCATGTTTATTTGCCGCAGTTCCTCTAGCAGTCTCCCTAGAAAAAAGGAATGTGTAGAGCTGGTGTCCCCATGATGAACCAATTAGTGATTCAACGGCAAAAAATTAAATATTCTCTGATAAAAAACATTAAAAACAATAAAGTCAATCGATAATATCCAGAAAACACAAACACAGAGGCTTTCACAATATTTCGGATTGGGTTAGCCAAACCACAACCGGATATTTCTGTTTTCTCCAGTAATATCCGGACAAACTGGTGTGGAATTCGTATGCAATTGACCAAAAAATCACAGTAAAAATGGTTTTGGAGAAAAGCAAAGTCTTTTCGTTAGGCAAGTGCATAAAATCTCATCTATACAAACGGAAATATCATGTTTGTTTGCGTCAGTTCCTCTAGCTTTCTCCCTAGAAAATACGAATATGTTCAGTTGGTGTCTCCATGTGGAACCAATTACTGTATCCAAGCTCAAAAGAAAATATTCCCCGATGATATATTCAAAACAATAAAGTCCTTTGAAAATATCCAGAAAAAAAAAACAAAAGCAGAGGCTGGTGCAATATTTGGGATTGAGTTAGCCAAAAAAAAAAAAAAACAGATATTTCCGGTTTCATCCAGTCATATCTGGACAAACTGGTGCGGAATTCATATGCAATGGACCGAGATATTCACAGTAAAAATGGTTTTGGAGAAGAGCAAAGTCTTTTTGTTAGACAAGTGCATAAAATGTCATGTATACAAACAGAAATATCATGTTTGTTTCCGCAGGTCCTCTAGCTTTCTCCCTATAAAATACGAATATGTTCAGTTGGTGTCTCCTTGTGGAAAAAATTACTGTATCCAAGCTCAAAATAAAATGTTCCCCGATAAAAAAATATTCAAAAAAGTCCGTGGATAATATTCAGAAAACAGAAACATAGAGGCTTTCACAATATTTCGGATTGAGTTAGCCAAAAAACAAACGGATATTTCTGGTTTCATCCTGTCATATCCGGACAAAATGGTGTGGAATTCGTATGCAATGAACCAAAAAATCACAGTACAAATGGTTTTGGAAAAAAGCAAAGGCTTTTCGTTAGGCAAGTGCCTAAAATGTCATCTGTACAAATAGAAATATCATGTTTGTTTGCCGCAGTTCCTCTAGATGTATCCCTAGAAAATACGAATGTGTAGAGCTGGTGTCTCCATGTGGAACCAATTAGTGTTCCAACCACAAAATTAAATGTTCCCTGATAAAAAGCATTCAAAACAATAAAGTCCGTGGATATTATCAGGAATACACAAGCACAGAGGCTGTAGCAATATCTGGGATTGAGTTAGCCAAAACAAAACCGGATATTTATGGTTTCATCCAGTCATATCTGGTAACCTGGTGTAGAATTTGTATGCAATGCACCGAGATATTCACAGTAAACATGGTTTTGGAGAAAAGCAAAGTCTTTTCGTTAGGCAAGTGCATAAAATGTCATTGATACAAACAGAAATATCATGTTTGTGTGCCACAGTTCCTCTAGCTTTCTCCCAAGAAAATACGAATATGTTCAGCTGGTGTCTCCATGTGGAACCAATTACTGTATCCAAGCTCAAAATAAAATGTTCCCGGAAAAAAAAACATTCAATACAATAAAGTCCGTTGATAATATCCAGAAAAAACAAACACAGAGGCTGGAGCAATATCGGGGATTGAGTTAGCCAAAACAAAACCGGATATTTCCGGTTTCATCCAGTCATATCCGGACAAACTTGTATGGAATTCATATGCAATGGACCGAGTAAATCACAGTAAAAATAGTTTTGGAGAATAGCAAAGTCTTTTCCTTAGGCAAGTGCATAAAATGTCATCGAAACAAACAGAAATATCATGTTTCTTTGCCGCAGTTCCTCTAGCAGTCTCCCTAGAAAAAAGGAATGTGTAGAGCTGGTATCCCCATGATGAACCAATTAGTGTTTCAACGGCACAAAATTAAATGTCCCCTGATAAAAAACATTCAAATCAATAAAGTCCATCTCATAATATCCAGAAAACACAAACACAGAGGCTTTCACAATATTTCGGATTGAGTTAGCCAAACTACAACCGGATATTTCTGTTTTACTCCAGTAATATCCGGACAAACTGGTGTGGAATTCGTATGCAATTGACCAAAACAATCACAGTAAAAATGGTTTTGGAGAAAAGCAAAGTCTTTTCGTTAGGCAAGTGCATAAAATGTCATCTATATAAACAGAAATATCATGTTGTGTGCTGCAGTTCCTCTAGATTTCTCCCTAGAAAATACGAATATGTACAGCTGGTGTCTCCATTTGGAACCAGTTACTGTATCCAAGCTCAAAATAAAATGTTTCCTGATAAAAAAAAAATCAAAAAAAATACAGTCCTTTGATAATATTCAGAAAACACAAACACAGAGGCTTTCACAATATTTCGCATGGAGTTAGGCAAAACACAACCGGATATTTCTGTTTTCATCCTGTCATATCCGGACAAAATGGTGTGGAATTCGTATGCAATGAACCAAAAAATCACAATAAAAATGGTTCTGGAGAAAAGCAAAGTCTTTTCGTTAGGCAAGTGCATAAAATGTCATCTATACAAACAGAAATATCATGTTTCTTTGCTGCAGTTCCTTTAGCTCTCTCCCTAGAAAATACGAATGTGTAGATCTGGTGTCTCCATGTGGAACAAATTAGTGATTTCAAGCAAAAAATTAAATGTTCCCTGATAAAAAGCATTCAAAACAATAAAGTCCGTGGATAATATCAGGATTACACAAACACAGAGGCTGTAGGAATATCTGCGATTCGGTTAGCGAAAACACAACCGGATATTTCCGGTTTCATCCAGTCATATCCGGTAAACTGGTGTGGAGTTCGTATGCAATGGACCGAGAAAAAGACAGTAAACATGGTTTTGGAGAAAAGCAAAGTCTTTTCATTAGGCAAGTGCATAAAATGTCATCTATACAAACAGAAATATCATGTTTCTTTGCCGCAGTTCCACTAGCTTTTCCTTAGAAAATACGAATGTGTAGAACTGGTGTCTCCATGTGGAAACAATTACTGTATCCAAGCACAAATTTAAATGTTCACTGATAAAAAACATTCAAAAAACAATAAAGTCCATCGATAATATCAAGAAAATTCAAACACAGAGGCTTTCACAATATTTCGGGTTGAGTTAGCCAAAACAAATCTGGATATTTCTGTTTTCATCCAGTCATATCCGGACAAAGTGGTGTGGAATTCGTATCCAATGGACCGAGAAAATCACAGTACAAATGGTTTTGGAGAAAAGCAAAGTCTTTTTGTTAGGTAAGTTCATAAAACTTCATCTATTAAAAGAGAAATATCATGTTTGTTTGCCGCAGTTCCTCTAGATTTCTCCCTAGAAAATACGAATGTGTAGAGCTGGTGTCTCCATGTGGAACCAAGTAGTGTTTCCAAGATCAAAATTAAATGTTCTCTGATAAAAAAACATTCAAAACAATAAAGTCCGTTTATAATGTTAGGAATACAGAAACAAAGAGGCTTAGCTATATCTGGGATTGAGTTAGCCAAAATAAAACCAGATATTTCCGGTTTAATCCAGTCATATCCGGACAACTTGGTGTGGAATTTGTAGTAATGGGCCGAGAAAATCACAGTAAAAATGGTTTTGGAGTATAGCAAAGTCTTTTCGTTAGGAAAGTGCATAAAATGTCATCTAGACAAACAGAAATATCATGTTTGTTTGCCACAGTTCCTCTAGATTTCTCCCTAGAAAATACGAATGTGTAGAGCGGGAGTCTCCATGTGGAAACAATTAGTGTTTCCAACAACAAAATTAAATGTTCCCTGATAAAAACATTCAAAAAAATTAGTCCATCGATAATATCCAGAAAACACAAACACAGAGGCTTTCACAATATTTCGGATTGGGTTAGCCAAACCACAACCGGATATTTCTGTTTTCTCCAGTAATATCCGGACAAACTGGTGTGGAATTCGTATGCAATTGACCAAAAAAATCACAGTAAAAATGGTTTTGGAGAAAAGCAAAGTCTTTTCGTTAGGCAAGTGCATAAAATCTCATCTATACAAACGGAAATATCATGTTTGTTTGCCTCAATTCCTCTAGCTTTCTCCCTAGAAAATACGAATATGTTCAGTTGGTGTCTCCATGTGGAACCAATTACTGTATCCAAGCTCAAAAGAAAATATTCCCCAATGATATATTCAAAACAATAAAGTCCTTTGAAAATATCCAGAAAAAAAAAACAAAAACAGAGGCTGGTGCAATATTTGGGATTGAGTTAGCCAAAAAAAAAAAAAAAACAGATATTTCCGGTTTCATCCAGTCATATCTGGACAAACTGGTGCGGAATTCATATGCAATGGACCGAGATATTCACAGTAAAAATGGTTTTGGAGAAGAGCAAAGTCTTTTTGTTAGACAAGTGCATAAAATGTCATGTATACAAACAGAAATATCATGTTTGTTTCCGCAGGTCCTCTAGCTTTCTCCCTATAAAATACGAATATGTTCAGTTGATGTCTCATTGTGGAAACAATTACTGTATCCAAGCTCTAAATAAAATGTTCCCCGATAAAAAAATATTCAAAAAAGTCCGTGGATAATATTCAGAAAACAGAAACATAGAGGCTTTCACAATATTTCGGATTGAGTTAGCCAAAACACAAACGGATATTTCTGGTTTCATCCTGTCATATCCGGACAAAATGGTGTGGAATTCGTATGCAATGAACCAAAAAATCACAGTACAAATGGTTTTGGAAAAAAGCAAAGGCTTTTCGTTAGGCAAGTGCCTAAAATGTCATCTGTACAAACAGAAATATCATGTTTGTTTGCCGCAGTTCCTCTAGATGTATCCCTAGAAAATACGAATGTGTAGAGCTGGTGTCTCCATATGGAACCAATTAGTGATCCAACCACAAAATTAAATGTTCCCTGATAAAAAACATTCAAAAAAATTAAGTCCGTGGATATTATCAGGAATACACAAGCACAGAGGCTGTAGCAATATCTGGGATTGTGTTAGCCAAAACAAAACCGGATATTTACGGTTTCATCCAGTCATATCCGGTAACCTGGTGTAGAATTTGTATGCAATGCACCGAGATATTCACAGTAAAAATGGTTTTGGAGAAAAGCAAAGTGTTTTCGTTAGGCAAGTGCATAAAATGTCATTGATACAAACAGAAATATCATGTTTGTGTGCCACAGTTCCTCTAGCTTTCTCCCAAGAAAATACGAATATGTTCAGCTGGTGTCTCCATGTGGAACCAATTACTGTATCCAAGCTCAAAATAAAATGTTCCCGGAAAAAAAAAACATTCAAAACAATAAAGTCCGTTGATAATATCCAGAAAAAACAAACACAGAGGCTGGAGCAATATCGGGTATTGAGTTAGCCAAAACAAAACCGGATATTTCCGGTTTCATCCAGTCATATCCGGACAAACTTGTATGGAATTCGTATGCAATGGACCGAGTAAATCACAGTAAAAATAGTTTTGGAGAATAGCAAAGTCTTTTCCTTAGGCAAGTGCATAAAATGTCATCGAAACAAACAGAAATATCATGTTTCTTTGCCGCAGTTCCTCTAGCAGTCTCCCTAGAAAAAAGGAATGTGTAGAGCTGGTATCCCCATGATGAACCAATTAGTGTTTCAACGGCACAAAATTAAATGTTCCCTGATAAAAAACATTCAAAACAATAAAGTCCATCGATAATATCCAGAAAACACAAACACAGAGGCTTTCAAAATATTTCGGATTGAGTTAGCCAAACTACAACCGGATATTTCTGTTTTACTCCAGTAATATCCGGACAAACTGGTGTGGAATTCGTATGCAATTGACCAAAACAATCACAGTAAAAATGGTTTTGGAGAAAAGCAAAGTCTTTTCGTTAGGCAAGTGCATAAAATGTCATCTATACAAACAGAAATATCATGTTGTGTGCCGCAGTTCCTCTAGATTTCTCCCTAGAAAATACGAATATGTACAGCTGGTGTCTCCATTTGGAACCAGTTACTGTATCCAAGCTCAAAATAAAATGTTTCCTGATAAAAAAAATCAAAAAATAAAGTCCTTTGATAATATTCAGAAAACACAAACACAGAGGCTTTCACAATATTTCGCATGGAGTTAGGCAAAACACAACCGGATATTTCTGTTTTCATCCAGTCATATCCGGACAAAATGGTGTGGAATTCGTATGCAATGAACCAAAAAATCACAATAAAAATGGTTCTGGAGAAAAGCAAAGTCTTTTCGTTAGGCAAGTGCATAAAATGTCATCTATACAAACAGAAATATCATGTTTCTTTGCTGCAGTTCCTTTAGCTCTCTCCCTAGAAAATACGAATGTGTAGATCTGGTGTCTCCATGTGGAACAAATTAGTGATTTCAAGCAAAAAATTAAATGTTCCCTGATAAAAAGCATTCAAAACAATAAAGTCCGTGGATAATATCAGGATTACACAAACACAGAGGCTGTAGGAATATCTGCGATTGGGTTAGCGAAAACACAACCGGATATTTCCGGTTTCATCCAGTCATATCCGGTAAACTGGTGTGGAATTCGTATGCAATGGACCGAGAAAAAGACAGTAAACATGGTTTTGGAGAAAAGCAAAGTCTTTTCATTAGGCAAGTGCATAAAATGTCATCTATACAAACAGAAATATCATGTTTCTTTGCCGCAGTTCCACTAGATTTTCCTTAGAAAATACGAATGTGTAGAATTGGTGTCTCCATGTGGAAACAATTACTGTATCCAAGCACAAATTTAAATGTTCACTGATAAAAAACATTCAAAAAACAATAAAGTCCATCGATAATATCAAGAAAACGCAAACACAGAGACTTTCACAATATTTCGGGTTGAGTTAGCCAAAACAAATCTGGATATTTCTGTAAAATCCAGTCATATCCGGACAAAGTGGTGTGGAATTCGTATGCAATGGACTGAGAAAATCACAGTACAAATGGTTTTGGAGAAAAGCAAAGTCTTTTTGTTAGGTAAGTTCATAAAACTTCATCTATTAAAAGAGAAATATCATATTTGTTTGCCGCATTTCCTCTAGATTTCTCCCTAGAAAATAGGAATGTGTAGAGCTGGTGTCTCCATGTGGAATGAATTACTGTATCAAAGCTCAAAATAAATTGTTCCCCGATAAAATACATTCAAAAAACTCAATCCGTTAATAATATCCTGAATATACAAACACAGAGGCATTCACAATGTTTCGGAATGAGTTAGCCAAAACACAACAGGATATTTCTGGTTTCATCCAGTCATATCCGGAAAAATCATTTGGAATTCGGATGCAATGGAATGAGAATATCACAGTAAAAATGGTTTTGGAGACAAGCAAAGTCTTTTCGTTAGGCAAGTGTATAAAATGTCATCGTTACAAACAGAAATATCATGTTTGTTTGCCGCAGGTCCTCTAGCTTTCTCCCTTGAAAAGACGAATGTGTAGAGCTGGTGTCCCCATGATGAACCAATTAGTGTTTCTACGGTACAAAATGAAATGTTCCATGATAAAATCATTCAAATCAAGAAAGTCCGTGGATAACATCCGGGATACAAAAACACAGAGGCTTTCAGAATATTTCGGATTCAGATAGCCAAAACACAACCGGATATTTCTGGTTTCATTCAGTCATATCCGGACAAAGTGGTCTGGAATTCATATGCAATTGACGGAGAAAATCACATTACAAATGGTTTTGGAGAAGAGCAAAGTCTTTTCGTTAGGCAAGTGCATAAAATGTCATCTATACAAACAGAAATATCATGTTTGTTTGCCGCAGTTCCTCTAGCTTTCTCCCTAGAAAATACGAATGTGTAGAGCTGGTGTCTCCATGTGGAAACAAGTAGTGTTTCACAGCACTAAATTAAATGTCCCCTGATAAACAAAATTCAACACAATAAAGTCCGTGGATAATATCAGGAATACACAAACACAGAGGCGGTAACAATATCTGCGTTTGAGTTAGCCAAAGGAAAACCGGATATTTCTGGTTTCATCCAGTCATATCCGGAGAAGGAGGTGTGGAATTCGTATGCAATGTACCAAGATATTCACAGTAAAAATGGTTTTGGAGAAAAGCAAAGTCTTTTCATTAGGCAAGTGCATAAAATGTTATCTATACAAACAGCAATATCATGTTTGTTTGTCGCAGTTCCTCTAGCTTTCTCCCTATAAAATACGAATATGTAGAGCTGGTGTCTCCATGTGGAACCAATTACTGTATCCAAGCTCAAAATAAAATGTTCCCCAATAAAGAGCACTCAAAACAATAAAGTCCATTGATAGTATGCAGAAAAAACAAACACACCTGCTGAAGCAATATATGGGATTGAGTTAACCAAAACAAAACCAGATATTTCTGGTTTCATCCAGTCATATCCGGACAAACTGGTGTGGATTTCATATGAAGTGTACCGAAAAAATCAGAGAATAATAGTTTTGGAGAAAAGCAAGGTCTTTTCGTTAGGCAAGTGCATCAAATGTCATCTATACAAACAGAAATATCATGTTTGTTTGTCGCAGTTCCTCTAGCTTTCTCTCTAGAAAATACGAATATGTAGAGCTTTTTCTCCATGTGGAACCAATTACTCTATCCAAGCTCAAAATAAAATTCAAAACAATAAAGTCCGTGCATAATATCAGGAATACACAAACACAGGCTGTACCAATATCTGGGATTGAGTTAGCCAAAACAAACCGGATATTTCGGTTTCATCCAGTCATATCCGGAAAAACTGGTGTGGAATTTGTATGCAGTGTATCGAGAAAATCACAGAAAAATGGTTTTGGAGAAAAGCAAAGTCTTTTTGTTAGGCAAGTGCATAAAATCTCATCTATACAAACAGAAATATCATGTTTGTTTCCCACAGTTCCTCTAGCTTTCTCCCTAGAATATACGAATATATTCAGGTGGTGTCTCCATGTGGAACGAATTAATGTAATGAAGCTCAAAATAAGATGTTCCCGGATAAAAAATCATTCAAAACAATAATGTCCATTGATAATATCCAGAAAACACAAACACAGAGCCTTTCACAATATTTCAGATTGAGTTAGCCAAAACACAACCAGATATTTCTAGTTTCATCCAGTCATATCCAGAAAAAGTGCTGTAGAATTCGTATGTAATGGACCGAGGAAATCACAGTACAAATGGTTTTGGAGAAAAGCAAAGTCTTTTCGTTAGGCAAGTTCATAAAATGCCATCTATACAAACAGAAATATCATCTTTTTTGTCCCAGTTCCTCTAGCTTTCTCCCTAGAAAATATGAATGTATCGAGCTGATGTCTCCATGTGGAACCAATTAGTTATTCAATGGTACAAAATTAAATGTTCCGTGATAAAAACATTCAAAAAAATAAAGTCCATGGATAATATCAGGAATAAACAAACACAGAGGCTGTAGCAATATTTCGGATTGAGTTAGGCAAAACCAAACCAGATATTTCCGGTTGCATCCAGTCATATCCGGACAAAGTGGTGTGGAATTCGTATGCAATGGACCGAGATAATCACAGTAAAAATGGTTTTGGAGACAAGCAAAGTCTTTTCGTTAGGCAAGTGTATAAAATGTCATCGTTACAAACAGAAATATCATGTTTGTTTGCCGCAGTTCCTCTAGCTTTCTCCCTAGAAAATACGAATGTGTAGAGCTGGTGTCCGCATGATGAACCTATTAGAGTTTCAATGGTACAAAACTAAATGTTCCCTGATAAAAACAGTGAAAACAATAAAGTCCATTGATAATGTCCAGAAACCCCAAACACAGAGGCTTTCACAATATTTCGGATTGAGTTAGCCAAAACACAACCGGATATTTCCGGTTTCATCCTGTCATATCCGGACAAACTGCCGTGGAATTGATATGCAATGGACCGAGAAAATCACAGTACAAATGATTTTGAAGAAAAGCAAACTGTTTTCTTTAGGCAAGTGCATGAAATGTCATCTATACAAACAGAAATATTATGTTTGTTTGCCCCAGTTCTCTGGCTTTCTCCCTAGAAAATGCGAATGTGTAGAGCTGGTGTCCCCATGATGAACCAATTAGTGTTTCTACGGTACAAAATTAAATGTTCCCAGATAAAAATATTCAAAACAACAAAGTCCATCGATAATATAGAGAACCAAACACAGAGGTTTCAAAGTATTTTGGATTGAGTTAGCCAAAACACAACCGGATATTTCTGGTTTTATCCAGTCATATCGGGACAAAGTTGTTTGGAATTCGTATGCAGTCGACACAGAAAATCACAAAAAATGGATTTGGAATAAAGCAAAGTCTTTTTGTTAGGCAGTGCGTAACATGTCATCTCTACAAACAGAAATATCATCTTTGTTTGTCGTTGTTCATCTAGCTTTCTCCCTAGAACATATGAATGTGTAGAGCTGGTGTCTCCATGTGGAACCAATTAGTGATTTCAAGCACAAAATTAAATGTTCCCTGATAAAATACATTCAAAACAATAAAGTCCATCGATTATATCCAGAAAACACAAACACAGAGGCTTTCACAATATTTCAGATTGAGATAGCCAAAACACACCAGATATTCTGGTTTCATCCAGTCATATCCGGACAAAGTGGTTTGATATTCATATGCAAGGGCATGAGAAAATCAGACAAAAAATGGTTTTGGAGAAAAGCAAAGTCTTTTCGTTAGGCAAGTGCATAAAATTTCATCTATACAAACAGAAATATCATGTTTGTTTGTCGCAGTTCCTCTAGCTTTCTCCTTAAAAAAATAGGAATTTGTAGAGCTGGTGTCTCCATGTGGAAACTATTAGTGTTTCCAAGCACAAAATTAAATGTTCCCAAAAAAAACCTTTCAAAACAATAAAGTCCGTGGATAATATCAGAAATACACAAACACAGAGGCTTAGCAATATCTGGGATTGAATTAACCAAAACAAAACCGGATATTACTGGTCATCCAGTCATATCTGGACAAAGTTGTGTGGAATTCATATGAAGTGTACCGAAAAAATCAGCGAAAATGGTTTTGGAGAAAAGCAAAGTCTTTTCGTTGGGGAAGTGCATAAAATGTCATCGATACAAACAGAAATATCAAGTTTGTTTGCCGCAGTTCTTCTAGGTTTCTCCCTGGAAAATACGAATGTGTAGAGCTGGTGTCCCCATGATGAAACAATTAGTGTTTCTATGGTACAAAATTAAATGTTCCCTGATAAAAACAACAAAACAATAAAGTCCATCCATAATATCCAGAAAACACAAAAACAAAGGCTGTAGAAATATTTCGGATTGAGTTAGGCAAAAAAACCGGAGATTTCTGATTACTCCCAGTCATAGCCGGACAAACTGGTTTGGAATTCGTATGCAATGGACCGAGAAATTCACAGTAAAAATGGTTTTGGAAAAAAGCAAAGTATTTTCGTTAGGCACGTGCATAAAATGTCATCTACAAAAACAGAAATATCATGTTTGTTTGCCGAAGTTCCTCTAACTTTCTCCCTAGAAAATACGAATGTGTAGAGCTGGTGTCCCCATGACGAAACAATTAGTGATTCAACGGTACAAAATGAAATGTTGCCTGATAATAATATTCAAAGCGATAAAGTCCTTCGATAATATCCAGAAAACACAAACACAGACGCTTTAAAAATATTTCGGTTTGAGTTAGGCAAAACAAAACCGGATATTTCCGGTTTCATCCAGTCATATCCAACAAACTGGTGTGGAATTTGTATGCAATCTACCGAGAAAATCAGAATAAAAATGGTTTTGTAGAAAAGCAAAGTCTTTTCCTTAGACAAGTGCATAAAATTTCATCTATACAAACAGAAATATCATGTTTGTTTGTCGCAGTTCCTCTAGCTTTCTCCCTATACAATACGAATGTGTAGAGCTGGTCTTCCCTTTATGAACCAATTAGTGTTTCTACGGTACTAAATTAAATGTTACCTGATAAAAACATTCAAAACAATGCGTCCATCGATAATATCAAGAAAACACTAACACAGAGGCTTTCAAAATATTTAGGATTGAGTAAGCCAAAACACAACCGGATATTTCCGGTTTCATCCAGTCATATCCGTACAAAGTGGTGTGGAATTCACATGCAATGGACGGCGAAAATCACAGTAGAAATGGATTTGGAGGAAAGCAAAGTCTTTTTGTTAGACAAGTGCATAAAATGTCAGCTATACAAACAGAAATATCATGTTTGTTTTCCGCAGTTCTTCTAGGTTTCTGCATAGAAAATGCGAATGTGTAGAGCTGGTGTCTCCATATGGAACCATTACTGTATGCAAGCTCAAAATAAAATGTTCCCCGATAAAAAAAATTCATAACAATAAAGTACATTGATAATATTCAGAAAACACAAACACAGAGGCTGTGGCAATATCGGGGATTGAGTTAGCCAAAACAAAAACCAGATATTTCCGGTTTCATCCAGTCATATCCGGACAAACTGGTGTGGAATTCGTATGCAATGCACCGAGAAAATCAGAGAAAAATTGTTTTGGAGAAAAGCGAAAGCTTTCCGTTACAAAACTGCATAAAATATCATCTATACAAACTGAAATTTCATGTATGTTTGCCGCAGTTCCTCTAGCTTTCTCCCTAGAAAATAGGAATTCTTAGAGCTGGTGTCTCCATGTGGAAACAATTAGTGTTTCCAAGCACAAAATTAAATGTTCCCTTAAAAAAAAACATTCAAAAAAATAAAGTCCTTCGATGATATCAGGAATACACAAACACAGAGGCTGTAGCAATATTTGGGATTGAGTTAGCCAAAATGCAACCAGATATTTCTGCTTTCATCCAGTCATATCCGGACAAACTGGTGTATAATTCGTATGCAATGAACCGAGAAAATCACAGTACAAATGGTTTTGAAATAAAGCAATGTCTTTTCATTAGGCAAGAGCATAAAATGTCATCTATACAAACAGAAATATCATGTTTGTTTGCCGCAGTTCCTCTAGATTTCTCCCTAGAAAATACGAATGTGTAGAGCTGGTGTAACCATGTGGAAACAATTAGTGTTTCAAAAGTACAAAATAAAATGTTCCCTTAAAAAAAATTCAAAAAAAATAAAGTACTTGGATGATATCAGGAATACACAAACACAGAGGATGTAGCAATATTTCGGATTGAGTTACCCAAAATGCAACCAGATATTTCTGGGTTCATCCAGTCATATCCGGACAAACTGGTGAGGAATTCGTATGCAATGGACCGAGAAAATCACAGTAAAAATGGTTTTGGAGAAAAGAAAAGTCTTTTGTTAGGCAAGTGCATAAAATGTCATCTGTACAAACAGAAATATCATGATTGTTTGCCGCAGTTCCTCTAGCTTTCTCCCTAGAAATAGGAATTCTTAGAGCTGGTGTGGAACCAATTAGTGTTTCCAAGCACAAAATTAAATGTTCCCTTAAAAAAACATTCAAAAAAATAAAGTACTTGGATGATATCAGGAATACACAAACACAGAGGATGTAGCAATATTTCGGATTGAGTTACCCAAAATGCAACCAGATATTTCTGGTTTCATCCAGGCATATCCGGACAAAGTGGCGTAGAATTCGTATGCAATGGACCAAGAATATCACAGTAAAAATGGTTTTGGAGAAAAGCAAAGTCTTTTCGTTAGGCAAGTGCATAAAATGTCATCTATACAAACAGAAATATCATGATTGTTTGCTGCAGTTCCTCAAGCTTACCCCTAGAAAATACGAATGTGTCGAGCTGGTGTCTCCATGTTTAAGCAATTAGTTTTTCAACGGTACAAAATAAAATTTTCCCTGTTAAAAAAAAAATTCCAAACACTAAAGTCCATCGATAATATCAGGAAAACACAAACACAGTGTCTGTAGCAATATCTGGGATTGAGTTAGCCAAAAGAAAACTGGATATTTCCGGTTTCATCCAGTCATATCCGGACAAAGTGGTGTGGAATTCATATGCAATGGACCGAGAAAATCACAGTAAAAATGGTTTTGGAGAAAAGCAAAGACTTTCCGTTAGGCAAGTGCATAAAATGTCATCTGTACAAACAGAAATATCATGTTTGTTTGCCGCAGTTCCTCTAGCTTTCTCCCTAGAAAATACGAATTGGTAGAGCTGGTGTCTCCATGTGGAACCAATTAGTGTTTCAAAGCACAAAATTAAATGTCCCTTAAAAAAACATTCAAAAAAATAAAATCCTTCGATGATATCAGGAAGACACAAACACAGAGGCTGTAGCAATATTTGGGATTGAGTTAGCCAAAATGCAACCAGATATTTCTAGTTTCCTCCAGTCATATCCAGACAAAGTGGTGTGGAATTCATAGCAATGGACCGAGAAAATCACAGTAAAAATGGTTTTGGTGAAAAGCAAAGTCTTTTCGTTAGGCATGTGCATAAAATGTCATCTATACAACAGAAATATCATGATTGTTTGCCGCAGTTCCTCTAGCTTTCCACCTAGAAAATATGAATGTGTAGAGCTGGTGTCTCCATGTTTAAGCAGTTAGTGTTTCAATGGTACAAATAAAATGTTCCCTGTTAAAATAAAATTCAAAAAATTAAAGTCCATTGAAAATATCAGGAAAACACAAACACAGAGGCTGTAGCAATATCTGGAATTGAGTTAGCCAAAACAAAACTGGATATTTCCGGTTTCATCAAGTCATTTCCGGACAAAGTGGTGTGGAATTCGTATGCAATGGACAGAGAAAATCATAGTAAAAATGGTTTTGGAGAAAAGCAAAGTCTTTTCGTAATGCAAGTGCATAAAATGTCATCTATACAAACAGAAATATGATTGTTTGCAGCAGTTCCTCTAGTTTTCTCCGTAGAAAATACAAATGTGTGGAGCTGGTGTCTCCATGTGGAAACAATTAGTGTTTCTATGGTACAAAATAAAATGTTCCCTTCTAAAAAACATTCAAAACATCAAATTCCCTTGATAATATCAGGAAAACACAAACACAGAGGCTGTAGCAATATCTGGGATTGAGTTAGCCAAAACAAAACCGGATATTTCCGGATTCATCCAGTCATATCCAGACAAACTGGTGTGGAATTCGTATGCAATGGACCGAGAAAATCACAGTACAAAAGGTTTTGGAGAAAAGCAAATCTTTTCGTTAGGCAAGTGCATAAAATGTCGATACAAACAGAAATATCATGTTTGTTTGCCGCAGTTCCTCTAGCTTTCTCCCTAGAAAATACGGATATGTAGACCTGGTGTCACCATGTGGAACCCATTAGTGTTTCAATGGTAAAAAATAAATATTCCCTGATAAAAGACATTCAAACAATAAAGTCTGTGGATAATATCAGGAATACAGAAACACAGAGGCGGTAATAATATCTGGGATTGAGTTAGCCAAAACAAAACCGGATATTTCCGGTTTCATCCAGTCATATCCGGATAAACTGGAGTGGAATTCATATGCAATGGACCGAGAAAATCACAGTAAAAATGGTTTTGGAGAAAAGCAAAGTCTTTTCGTTAGGTAATTGTATAAAATGTCATCGATACAAACAGAAATATCATGTTTGTTTGCTGCAGTTCCTCTAGCTTTCTGATTAGAAAATATGAATGTGTAGAACTGGTGTCCCCATGTGGAACCCATTAGTGTTTTCATGTTAAAAAATTAAATGTTCCCTGATAAAAACATTGAAAACAATGAGTTCATCGATAATATCCAGAAAACACAAACACAGAAACTGTAGCAATATCTGGCATTGAGTTAGCCAAAACAAAACTGGATATTTCCGGTTTCATCCAGTCATATCCACACAAACTGGTGTGCAATTCTTATGCAATGGACCGAGAAAATCACAGTAAAAATGGTTTTGGAGAAAAGCAAAGTCTTTACATTAGGCAAGTGCATAAAATGCCATCTATACAAACAGAAATATCATGTTTGTTTGCCACAGTTCCTCTAGCTTTCTCCCTAGAAAATACGAATGTGTAGAGCTGGTGTCACCATGATGAACAAATTAGTGTTTCAACGGTACAAAATTAAATGTTCCCTGATAAAATCATTCAAAACTATGAAGTCCATCGATAATATCCAGAAAACACAAACACAGAGGCTTTCACGATATTTCGTATTGAGTTTGACAAACACAACCGGATACTTCTGGTTTCATCCAGTCTTATCCTGACAAACTGATATGGAATTTGTATGCAGTGGACCGAGAAAATCACAGTACAAATGGTTTTGGAGAAAAGAAAAGTCTTTTCATTAGGCAAGTAGATAAAATGTCATCTATACAAACAGAAATATCATGTTTGTTTGTCGCAGTCCCTCTAGGATTCTCTATAGAAAATACAAATATGTAGAGCTGGTATCTCCATGTGGAACCAACTAGTGTTTTGCAGCACAAAGGTAAATGTTCCCTGAAAATATAAATTCAAAACAATAAATCTGCGGATAATATCAGGAATACACAAACACAGAGGAGGTAATAATATCTGGGATTGAGTTAGCTGAAACAAAAACCAGATATTTCCGGTTTCATCCAGTCATATCCGGTAAACTGGTGTAGATTTTGTATGCAATGGACCGAGATATTCAGAGTACAAATGGTTTTGGAGAAATGCAAAGTCTTTTCTTTAGGCAAGTGCATAAAATGTCATCGATACAAACAGAAATATCATGTTTGTTTGCCGCAGTTCTTCTAGCTTTCTCCCTAGAAAATACGAATGTGTAGAGCTGGTGTCTCCATGTGGAACCAATTACTATATCCAAGCTCAAAATAAAATGTTCCCCGATAAAAAAACTTTCAAAACAATAAAGTACATTTTAATATTCAGAAAACACAAACACAGAGGCTGTAGCAATATCTGGGATTGAGTTAGCCAAAACAAAACCGGATATTTCCGGTTTTATCAAGTCATATCCGGACAAACTGGTGTGGGATTCGCATGCAATGGACTGAGAAAATCACAGTAAAAATGGTTTTGGAGAAAAGCAAAGTCTTTTCGTTAGGCAAGTGTATAAAATGTCATCTATACAAACCAAAATATCATGTTTTTTGCTGCAGTTCCTCTAGCTTTCTCTCTAAAAAATACGAATGTTTAGAACTGGTGTTTCCATGTGGAACCTATTAGTGTTTCGAAGCACAAAATTAAATGTTCCCTGAAAAAAAAGTTCAAAAAAATAAAATCCGTGGATAATATCAGGAATACACAAACACAGAGGCTGTAGCAATATCTGGGATTGAGTTAGCCAAAACAAAACCGGATATTTCCGGTTTTATCAAGTCATATCCGGACAAACTTGTGTGGAATTCATATGCAATGAACTGAGAAAATCACAGTAAAAATGGTTTTGGAGAAAAGCAATGTCTTTTCGTTAGGCAAGTGCATAAAATGTCATCTATAAAAACAGAAATATCATGTTTGTTTGCCGCAGTTCCTCTAGCTTTCTACCTAGAGAATACGAATGTGTAGAGCTGTTGTTTCCATGTTGAAACAATTAGTGTTTCCAAGCACAAAATTAAATATTCCCTGAAAAAAAACATTCAAAAAAATAAAGTCTGTGCATAATATCAGGAATAAACAAACAAAGAGGCGGTAAAAATATCTGGGATTGAGTTAGCTTGAGCAAAACTGGATATTTCTGGTCATCCAGTAATATACGGACAAAGTTGTGTGGAATTCATATGCAAAGGACCGAGAAAATCACAGTAAAAAGAGCTTTGGAGAAAAGCAATATCTTTAGTTAGGCAAGTAGATAAAATGTCATCCATAGAGACAGAAATATCATGCTTGTTTGCCGCAGTTCCTCTAGCTTTCTGATTAGAAAATATGAATGTGTAGAGCTGGTGTCCCCATGTGAAACCCATTAGTGATTCCATGTTAAAAAATTAAATGTTCTCTGATAGAAACATTCAAAACAATGAGTTCATCGATAACATCCAGAAAACACAAACACAGAGGCTGTAGCAATATTTTGAATTGAGTCTTTTTGTTAGGCAAGTGCATAAAATGTCATCTATACAAACAGAAATATCATGTTTGTTTGTCGTAGTTCCTCTAATTTTCTCCCTACAAAATACGAATGTGTAGAGCTGGTGTCCCCATGATGAACCAATTAGTTTTCCAATGGTACAAATTAAATGTTCCCTGATAAAAAGCATTCAAAGCAATAAAGTCCATGGATAATATCAGGAATACACATACACAGAGGCGGTAGCAATATATCGGATTCAGTTAGCCAAAACAGAACCGGATATTTCCGGTTTCATCCAGTCATATCCGAACAAACTGCTGTGGAATTCGTATGCAAAGGAGGGAGAAAATCACAGTAAAAGTGGTTTTGGAGAAAAGCAAAGACTTTTCGTTAGGGAACTGTATAAAATGCCATCTATACAAACAGAAATATCATGTTTGTTTGCCGCATATCCTCTAGCTTTCTCCATAGAAAATACGAATACGTAGAGCTGGAGTCTCCATGTGGAACCAATTACTCTATCTGAGCCCAAAATAATATGTTCCCCTATAAAAAAACATTCAAACAGTAAAGTCCGTTGATAATATCCAGGAAACACAAACACAGAGGCAGTAGCAATATGTGGGATTGAGTTTGCCAAAACAAAACCGGATATTTCTGGTTTCATCCAGTCATATCTGGACAACCTGCTGTGGAATTCATATGCAATGGCCCAAGAAAATCACAGTAAAAATGGTTTGGAGAAAAGCAAAGTATTTTCGTTACGCAAGTGCATAAAATGCCATCTATACAAACAGAAATATCATATTTGTTTGCCACAGTTCCTCTAGTTTTCTTCCTAGAAAATACAAATGTGTAGAGCTGGTGTATCCATGTGGAACGAATTACTGTATCCAAGCTCAAAATAAAATATTCCCCGATAAAAATATTCAAAACAATAAAGTCCGGTGATAATATGCGGAAAACACAAACACAGAGGCTTTCAAAATATTTCGGATTGAGTTAGCCAAAACACAACCGGATATTTCTGGTTTCATCCAGTCATATCCAGACAAAGTGGTGTGGAATTTGTATGCAATGGACGAAGAAATCACGGTAAAAATGGTACTGGAGAAAAGCAAAGTCTTTTTGTTAGGCAAGTGCATAAAATGTCATCTATACAAACAGAAATATTATGTTTGTTTGCAGCAGTTCCTCTAGCTTTCTCCCTAGAAAATATGAATGTGTAGAGCTGGTGCCCCATGATGAACCAATTAGTGTTCCAATGGCACAAATTAAATGTTCCCTGATAAAAACATTCAAAAGAATAAAGTCTATCGATGATATCCCGAAAAAACAAAGACAGAGTCTTTCACAATATTTTGGATTCTGGTAGCCAAAACACAACTGTATATTTCCTTTTTCTTCCAGTCATATCCGGACAAAGTGGTGTGGAATTCGTATGCAATGGGCTGAGAAAATCACAGTACATATGGTTTTGGAGAAAAGCAAAGTCTTTTCATTAGGCAAGTGCATAAAATATCATCTATACAAACAGAAATATCAATTTTCTTTGTCGCACTTCCTCTAGCTTCTCACCCTAGAAAATACAAATGTGTAGAGCTGGTGTCTCCATGTGTAACCAATTAGTGTTTGCATGATCAAAATAAAGTGTTCCCTGAAAAAAAATTTCAAAACAATAAAGTCCGTGGATAATATCAGGAATACGCAAACACAGAGGCCGTAGCAATATCTGGGATTGAGTTAGCCAAAACAAAACCGGGTATTTCCGGTTTCATCCAGTCATATCCGGTAAACTGGTGTGGAATTCGTATATAATGGACCGATAAAATCACAGTATAAATGGTTTTGGAGAAAAGCAAACTCTGTTCGTTAGCCAAGTGCATAAATTGTCATCGGTACAAACAGAAATATCATGTTCGGTTGCCACAGTTCCTCTAGCTTTCTCCCTAGAAAATACGAATGTTTAGAGCTGGTGTCTCCATGTGAAACCAATTAGTGTTTTTCAGCACAAAATTCTATGTTCCCTGATAAAAACATTCAAAACAATAAAGTCCGTGGATAATATCAGGAATATACCTACACAGAGCCTGTCCAATATTCCGGATTGAGTTAGCCAAAACACAACCAGATATTTCTGGTTTCATCCAGTCATATCCAGACAAACTCATGTGGAATTCATATGCAATGGACCGAGAAAATCACAGTAAAAATGGTTTTGGAGAAAAGCAAAGTCTTTTCGTTAGGCAAGTGCATGAAATATCATCTATACTAACAGAAATATCATGTTTATTTGCCGCAGTTCCTCTAGCTGTCTCCCTAGAAAATATGAATGTGTAGAGCTGCTGTCTCCTTGTGGAACCAATTACTGTATCCAAGCTCAAAATAAAATGTTTCCCTATAAAAAATATTCAAAACAATAAAGTCCTTTTTTAATATTCAGAAAAAAACAAACACAGAGGCTTTCACAATATTTCGCATTGAGTTAGCCAAATCTCAACTGGATTTTTATGGTTTCATCCAGTCATACCCAGACAAACTGGTGTGGAATTCGTATCCAATGGACCGAGAAAATCACAGTAAAAATGGTTTTGCAGAAAAGCAAAGTCTTTTTCTTAGGCAAGTGCAAAAAATGTCATCTAGACAAACACAAATATCATGTTTGTTTGCCGGAGTTCCTCTAGCTTTCTCTCTAGTAAATACGAATATGTAGAGCTGGTGTCTCCATGTGGAAATAATTAGTGTTTCAAGGGTACAAAATAAAATGTTCCCTGATAAAAAAACATTCAAAAAAATAAATACGTTGATAATATCCGGAAAACATAAACACAGAGCCTGTAGCAATATCTGGGATTGAGTTAGCCCAAACAAAAGCGGATATTTCCGGGTTCATCCAGTCATATCCGGACAAAATCTTGTCGAATTCGTCTGCAGTGTACTGAGAAAATCACCGTACAAATGGTTTTGAAGAAAAGCAAAGTCTTTTCGTTAGGCAAGTGCATAATATGTCATCTATACAAACAGAAATATCATGTTCGTTTGCCGCAGTTCCTCTACCTTTCTCCCTAGAAAATACAAGTGTGTAGAGCTGGTATACCCATGATGAAGCAATTAATGTTTCAATGGTACAAAATTAAATATTCTCTGATAAAAATATTCAAAACAAGAAAGCCCATCGATAATATCCAGAAAAGAAAAACACAGAGGCTTTCACAATATTTCGGATTGAGTTAGCCAAAACACAACCAGATATTTCCGGTTTCATCCATTGATATGCGGACAAAGTGGTGTGGAATTCGTATG